>NC_065520.1:4853255-4863961 GCF_006386435.1 Epinephelus moara
GGCAGACGGTGGGGAGGGAACCCGCTGAATGCCAGTATCAAATTACTGGGCGTCCGATAGCTGGCACACACGGAGCTGGCCGGGGCTTTGTAGAAGACTGGCGGAAATGAGAATTTATTACAAGCTAATTAAGCTTTTTTTTTGATAGCATCGGTCTAGACCGCGAGGCCTTTATTTGACAGCATGAGAGATGAGGGGGGTGAAGGAATTCAATCTTGCTCTAAATTAGTCAACATTGCTATCATAACTTGATATCTGCCAGGCTTAACCCGTGCCAGGCTTCGGCTGGATGTTAGTCAAATGATCGTTTCTGACGAGCTGATGGAGATTTGTATGCTTTCTGTGCGTCCGTTGTCTTCCTGTGAAAGAGACGGAGCAAGAAAGTGGGAGGATAAAATATGGCTGTTTGCACAAAAGAATAATAATTGCAGTTCAGTGAGGGTGACATTGAAGTGTGGGCTGTTATTTGCTTCCTCTGTCACAACTGGACAGCCTCGGCCGGCCGTAAGGGAAGCCTTACAAATGACTGTGTGACGCGTGGGGGTGATGGAACGCTTTTCCAAGGCCTGAGACAGCAGTACACTACTCGCCGTCTGAATCAGCGTTCAGATTATTATCTGCACGGGCAACACAAAGATGACGCTGTTCTCCTACCCGCTTTTTGTCTCCTACATTTTCTCTTCCCAGGCATTCCGAAGCGATCCGGCGACGTCACGAGCGCGTTTGCTGACATTCTGTTTGCCGTACAGAGGGGGCTTCTGTTCTTGGAGTTTGCGAACCACCCAAATATTTACATGCGGAGTCACAACTGCACAGCATGAGAAGGAAAACATCCAAGGCTCGGGTGCAAAATAGCGGCTTTATTGGCCTCTGTAATCATCCCGAAGCTTTCTTAGTCCCTCTCCGTCTCTGGCGCTGCGTTTGTGTGCTTGGCAGGACAGACTTTTGAACCCCCCTCCTCCTCCTGTGTCTTTGCTGCCTAATGATGAGCAGGGTTTGGCTTTGGTTGTGCTGAGACGTCCCGTGCCAACTCCTAGTGTGAGTTAGATTGGCTAGTCGGACGCTGGAAGCCTGGCACAGATGCCCCCTTTCAGGAGGACTGAGATCTCACTCCCACACAGAAAACACAGCACACTCGGCCATGCACAGGGATTTACTGTAAACACCCCTGAATCTACATGCTCTCTTTTAATTTCCAATTGCGTGCTGATTCTGCTTTTTCGTCTCCCGCGCACACACATGCAAACACACACATACACACACACACATGTAAGTTCATGGGCGAAAAGCAGCGGAAGCCTTAGTGGCTTTTAAGTGTGAGGCAGCTTTATGCGTCCTCATTGTCTGCTTCAAGCACAAGTCTTGAATCTACTTTTAGTGGTTTGTGTTGTTCTCAACCCTCTCCCTCCCTCCCTCCCTCCCTCTCTCTCTCTTTCACACACACACACACTAAGCAAAACACATACACAGCGTGAGCGAGGCATGGCCCAGGAAAAGAGAGGACAGGAAAGACAGAGGAATCTTTTTTTTTCCTTCCTCTTCTGTTTCTTCTAGACCACTGGAGGGTTTGTTCGGCCCTCCACTTGTAATTCCACTCAGAGACAAATGCCTCCATCCTGTGTCTGAGGGGCTTCCTACACACACACACACGCACACACACAAACACACACACACACACACACATCTTGCCTAGCAGTGCCAGTCAGCTCGCACCACTCCACTCCAGACTTTCTCTTCTTTTTTATTTGACTTGTATTTCATTAACTCTCTTCCACTTTCTTTCACACATACTTGTCATCTCTTTTCCTCTCCTTCCATCTATTTCCTTATCTCTTCCTCTCTCTTTCTATCTTCTCACACACACCTTGTCTCCCTCCTGTTCTCATCCATTAAC
Source organism: Epinephelus moara (assembly GCF_006386435.1). Lineage (NCBI taxonomy): Eukaryota > Metazoa > Chordata > Actinopteri > Perciformes > Serranidae > Epinephelus > Epinephelus moara. Next base: position 4,855,150 of record NC_065520.1, read on the forward strand.
ATCTCCATTGTGCTCCTGTTTTATTTCCCTGCTCCATTTCATCTTTCACTGCCTCTGCCTTTCTTCCCTCTTTTAACACCTTTTTATTTCCTCGCCTTCGCCTCTCCCTCCTTCCTTCTCTTTCTCTCTCTCACACACACACACACACACACACACACACACACACACACACACACACACACACACAAACACACACTTCTCCCTCTGTCTTTCATTACCCGTGTGTGTGTGTGAGGCTGTCACTGAGCACACAGGGAGAATGGAAAACAGCTCATTTTTCCCCCTTTAATTACGGCACCCAATTTGTTTCATGGACAACATGCTGTCGGCGGCTCCTCCACACACCACTCAAACTGTCATTTACATGCTTATGGACGTGGTTCTTAGTGTGTACACGGCTAACCTTGTGAGCTGTAATCCATTTGGAAGGCGGAATAGATGCTGACTTTCTTTTTTAAAACTTTGGTTTGTTGTTTAACTTAGTTGGGGTTAGTTTGATATATCTACATGGGTCACCTTAGCTGGTAAGGATGTTAGAACAGAACAGGAACAGTTTGACTTGCGCCTAAGGACTTGTACCACCTCAAAAGTGAAATTCTTTGCACTCCTAAAGCTAAATGCTAATTGTTTTTAGAGAATAAATTGAGCCTGTGAAACTTTTTGTGGCTGTCCAGCTCAGTTGAATTGGTGTGCGGGTGTTTCTTCTCTAGGGAACCAGAGGCTGGGTGCTATGCTACGCTACACTTATCAGTGCTAACTGCCATATGCATGCATTGCAGAGCGGCAGCAATTGGCTAGCCAGCGCAATACACACCCAGGGAGTCACATGCATGCATGGCCTGCACGGCTACCACGACAAAGTGTTGCATACAGCTTTGTTAAAGCCAAAACTGTTTGCAAAAAGTTGCTAAAATGCTTTGTCATTCTCCATGGAGTTATTGCATTGCACATAGCCTCGTCGTTTGATCTATAATTAATCTAAAAATATGAATCAATGCCGCTTTAAGGGTGTTTTATGCATGCATTTGGATTAGCATAAGGTTGAGGTTCAGGCAAGGGTTATTGTTTTGAGTTACGGCTTGATCCGCCTTGTAAGACACAAATATATGTGTGCATATGCATCCATTTGTGTATCTGTGCTTGTGTACACAAGCTTGGCTTTGAATCTACATTTGCAGTGCTGTGCTCAGGCACCAGGCCAACACAGGAAGTGGGACAGCGTTCAGCTTCCTTTTGATTGGCAGCACTTCTTTGGCGAAACAGGATCAAGTGCCATCGACTCCGTCTTTCACAACCAGTCTTTTTTAGTTCCTTTGCCTTCTTTTACTTGCTTCCCTTCTGTTCTGGCTCTCAGCGCCGCACAATAGAGGGCATTAGAATAACAATGGCATTTTTTCCCCCCCGCTGTAACCTTGACAAAGTCTGGTGTTTTAATGAAAGTCTGTGAAAAGAGAAATGATCACTGAAATCTAATCCCTCATCTGTGCGCGTGTCGATCCGGCAATTCAACCCCGACCTGTAGATTTGTGTCTTTACCTCTGCTTTTTCTCTTTCTTTCTTGTGTGATGTCATTACATACACTCACACACACCTTTAAACACACACCGACTCGCCTCTATTGCAGTTGCATCTAACGCTAGTTAAAAATTGAGCTATTTTGGATGTTTTTCATTAGTTTAGTCCCTCTGTGTGTGTTTCTGTGTGTGTGTTTCTGTGTGTAGTCAAGCCCGCCTGGTGGATTGTGTGTCAGCTAATCCCTGTTAAGATATTCACGGCAGCTAATCTGTTTAATTACACTACAAATTAAGGATATTTACTGTTCCAAGACTTTTATGCGACACCCGCCTTAATCAGGGCCTTAATCTGTCTGGCACTGTGTGAGTGTGTATTATTGTGTGCGTGCATTAGCGTGTGTGTGTGTGTGTGATTGATACTCTGTATGCTCAGGCATGTGTGCCTTTGTGTCTATCAGGCTATTTCTGCCAGAGTCTGTCTGTATCTCTCTGCTTTAATTCTCTTCCTGAATATTTGCCCACAATAAAAAAAAAAAAGAAAACAAGAGATTATTGTGTTTTTCCAGTTGTCGTCATGGCAGGGAAAAGCAACAGATTAAAATGTAATATCACCGAGACGTTGCCACAGTATTTAAAGGACACAAATGCAGATCAACAAGAGCATCGCTCTCCTCGACTCAGACTCATGTTCAACTAATTCTGCAAGATTAAAACTGTGTTAGAACCAGGGAAACATGCTGTGTTCTCTGTCGAGGCTAAAATAATGACAGCGGATTGTAGCCAAGCGTATTTTTGTGCACATACAGTACAATATGTATGTGACTGTGCACTAATTGAATGCAATTCATGTTTGTGTGTTTGTTGTTGCTCTAAGTGACCAAACTATTTTTGCATTATATTCAAATAAACAGTGTTATTAATAAAAAGAAATCAAGTTAGCTGTAAAAACTTAGCCACTTCTAAGAACTTACTGATAAAAAAAAGTAAGCTTGAATCAGAGAAAAATGAGTTCAGGAATCTCTTAGGATCTGATGACCTTTTCCAGTTTGTTCCCCGAATGTGATCTGTAAGGTAACTAGGGGTGCGTCCACGATACGCTATAACCACAATACATTAGTCACAATACAATATTATTGCGATTTTAAATATGTTGCGATATTCTGAGTATTGCGATAAAATATATTGTGATATATTGTAAGTTTTCAAACTGTTTATCTCACTGCAGGAAAATGTACCTGGTTGACTGAAAAATCAATTGATTATATTTTTCTAGTAGGCTATCTAAAGTTTAATTTGTTTTTGTTATATTAATAATGTAGAATGATTGATAATTATAGAATGAAAAATCAATACTTGGCACTGTATGACGCTACGATTTTGCCACATAAAAATATTGCGACACTATGCTGTATTGACAGCTGTATTGAGTTTGGCATTTTGGCCATGGCCATCTTGGATTTTTGAGCCAGTTTGAATTTCCAAATTCCCAATTCCCAGCTTGAAATTTAAAGTAGGTGGTGCCTCACCAACCCTGACCTCAAAATCCAAGATGGCTGCTCTGTGCACCAGTATGAAAACATATCAAAGCTATAGTATTGTATTATGTTTATGTTTATTAGCACTTCCGTCGTATTTGTGCATCAGAACTTTGTACATACAGTACTGTGCAACTTCTATCTGTGGATGTGTTGCTACTTCTTTTTGTATGCGCAAATAAATACAGAGTACTGCTTTGCAATCAACTGGTAACGCTAACGATTGTTAACCTGGCCAGAACTGGTATTGCTAACACCTGAGTTTTCCAACTCCTCATACTGGAACACAGTCATTCCCAGCTCTGATTTCTGAGGTAAATGAAACACAGCAACTGTTAGGCCTTTCACTCAAAGTTGCCATGCCCTTAGTTATGCACATTTTTTAGCCTTAAAAGCATTTAAAGAGATTAGTTTTATATATACCCACCCCTGTGCCGTTGTCATAAATGTGGAAATTAGCTTTAGAGAGCAAAACCTTTTATTTCTCAGGCATAAACATGTTTATTTTTGCTGTAAAGTTGGGCGTCTTAGCATGGGGGTCTGTGGGGATTGACGAGCTTCTTGGAGCCACCCTCAAGTGGCCATTAGAGGAACTGCAGCTTTTGTCACTTCAGCATTGGCTTAATTTTTCAGCCCAGGAGGTTGCAGCTTGATTTTAATTTGGCTCGTGAAACTGCAGTGATTGATAAAATTGGCTAAATTCTTCCAGTGTGACCATTTATTGGTTTGAGGAATTGTGCAAATATTGTCAGCATGTATGCAAGTTTGCAAGCCATATGTGCACACGAGCTCCTGTTCCGTGTTTGCATGTACAGTATTTGCACATACTGTATGAGTTAGAGGTTGTGTGTGTGTCAGTGTGTTCAGATGGGGCACGTTGTCCTTTTTAAACGGCCCCTCCTGTGATGGTGACCTGTAATAAATGAGTGGGCGCAGGAAAGTGGCAGCCGTGACAGCTGACTGGGGAGGGAGGGAATACAGAGAGTGAGGGAGAGAAAAGGTGGAGGTGGAGGTGTGTGTCGGGGAGAGTGTGTGTGTGTGTTAGAGAGCGAGGGAAGACAAAGCGAGACAAAGCGGAGGTAAAAGAGATGGAAAGTCTCTAAGGAGAGATAAGGAGGGAGCATGAGAGGATGAGAGGAAGACAATGGGAAGGGAGAGGAGGGCGATAGTGAGGGATTGTGGGTCGACCAGCGTAGAACAATATCTCGACCAGAGGTGGAGACTCTTTCTCTGCCACCACTTGTTCTTCTTATCCTAATTACCCCCACCTCCCCCCTTTTGAGCCTCTCTGAAGTCACCTTGCAGCCCAGCAGAAATATGGCCGCTCCTTCGGCTGGTTTTAAAGGTACATAAAACTCATGGAGGAGAAAACCTTGGCTTGCTGTAATAGTGTGTGTATGTGTGTGTGTGTGTGTGTGTGTGTGTGAGAGTGTGAAGTTGAGTCACCTTCAGCGCCAAGAAAGATGAGAGAGGTCCGGAAAGAGTGCACTTATAAGAATCTGTTTGTGCATTTCTATGGGTTTGTGCGTCGGTTCATTAATTTGTGTGCAGCTGAGAGGCAAAAACACACACTCTCTAACACACACACACCTGAGCACTCCCCTGCGTCGTACCTTAACCAGTTGCTCGGCGGCAAATTCGCTCCCGGCAAGGTGAAAGCAAGCTGATGGTGGGGTCATTTGCAAGATGGGAGACAGTGTGACAGAGACAGAGAGAGAAAGCAAGAGAGGTGGTCTAATTTCAGCTGAGAAAGGAAGAGGTGACGTGTGTGTGTGTGTGTGTGTGTGTGGTTACAGTACGTGTGCGTACGTGTGTGTCCAGCAGAGGTTAAGGTGGAGTGAGAGAGACAGTGTGTTGTCTCTGAGGAGCACAGCTATCACCGCCGCTGAACGCTCCAATTAATCAGCCCGGGCCACACAGGCACTCCACTGTGTATGTGTGTGTGCCAAGATGTGCTGGTTGTGTGTTTTTCAAGTATCTATTGTGTGATTGTGAAGTGTGTCGAGATCTATATTTGCATCAGTGAATGCATCATCATCACACACACGCTGCCTTGTTTTGTCTTGTCTCCATGGATAATGCTAATGGGGTCACATGTGTTGGTTGTACCTAAAGACAAGAAAAAGACGGAGAACAAAGACCGTATGTGGGTGTGCATATGTTTGTTTATTTCCCACCATGTGTCCTTAAATTCAATTGCATACAACTAATTTGCATTGGCAGACATCTTTTGAAAGGGTACTGCCAACTGGATTGCGCACATATCTACAAACTGTTAAACACTGCCTGACTCTATACTGTCTGCGATCCAACAGAGGCAAAAATGACCCAAAAATTATCTGAAAACCAAAAAGAGTATAATTTCATACAGGCATTAGGTGCTTGGTGCATGTGGTTTTTCAAATTTCAGTCAGAAATTAGGTTCAGGAGCAGGAGACGATTTAGTTTGGGTCAGGGCCGGGCTTTATTAGGTACACCTTGCTAGTACCAGGTTGGGTTCCCTTTGCCCTCAGAACTGTCCTAATTCTTTGTGGTATCGATTCAACAAGGTGCTGGAAACATTCCTCAGATATTTTGGTCCATATTGTCATGATAGCATCACACAGTTGCTGCAGATTTGTTGCCTGCACATCAGTGATGAGAATCTCCTGTTCCACCACATCCCAAAGGTGCTCTATTGGATTGAGATCTGGTGACTCTGGACGCCATTGGAGTACAGTGAACTCATCATCATGCTCAAGAAAGCAGTTTGAGATGATTTGAGCTTTGTGACTTGGCGCGTTATCCTGCTGGAAGTAGCCATCACAAGATCGACTTGACTCTTGAACTGAGAAGCTTTTACATGTTCTAAAAAAGCAGGTTGCTAACATGCGGCTACCCAGCCAACATTTGTATGTGGGTCCCACGTGGGTCGTAAGTGGCGTTAAAATGGACCTAATATGGAATTGTCCACTGGTTCCATATTTGCCACATATGAGTTGCCCATATGGATGGGTTTACCCAGGTAAGATGCCCATTTCCTGCCCATACCCATTTGGTATCCAGGTAGTCCTAGCATAACCATGCAGGGCACACTTGGGTAATGCCACCCACGTTGGCCTTTTAGTTCTGGTGATTGCATTTATGCTTCAAGAATCATAAAAGTGGTGTTTATTTGTATAGACTAACACAGTAGTCTTAAACCCAATGGAAAAATCCCATTGGGTTTATGTTGAGGGAACTAGGGCAATGCTAACTTACAGGTTGGGCTACAAAAAGACATCATCCCTTGAGCACTCTATAGCTCAACCATAAAATATTATGGCATTATAGATATCGAAGTATTTGGTCGGCATGCTTTTCTCTTTGCTTTTTCTCTGTGTCACCTAGCTCAAATTGGGTTAAAATGACATTTTAGTTAAGGTTATGGAACAATATTGATCATTGTAGAGAGTCCAATGCTGCAAACAGCCGGCCCCAGATCAAAAGTCCGAGATGTTTGGATGACCCAGCTCTCAGCCGTGAGGTCCTCCATCTGCAAACTCCGGCAAAGGAAATTGTTCATATAAATAAATGTATTTTGTAGCTTTCAGGGTTTTTAATTTAAGGCTGTGCTTAATCAAATTAAATTAATCATAATCTGATTTTTCAGCTCATCTTTTCCCCAGAGTGTAAGTTAAAGTCCTTAGACTGTTGTTTTTGTCCAAAAACCAAAGATATACCATTTTTGATGATAGAAAACAGAGAAAAGCTGAGAATACTCACTTTTGTGAAGCTGGAATCAGTGTATGTTTGGCGTTTTTGCTTCATAAAAGATGAAAATAAATGTATTAACTGTGAGCACATGAAGACCTGGACAAAGACAAAGCTACGGTACAAGAGTCAAAATGAGAGAATCTATATCCCCCCAAAAAATCCATCCAGGCAACTTCGACCAAATAAAACCAAACTGATACTTGAATGTCTCAGTGTTGCCACATCTCAGGTTCATTCCGAGTCCATTAAATTCCAGAGTGGCTGCATGTATTCACGTGTTTCCCTGCAGATAAGTGCTGTGAGAAAATCCTGAGACAAGATGATGCGAGTATGAAAGACAGACAGAGAGACATTTAGAAAGCCTGAGATAAAATACAAGGACAGATAGAGTCGAAACACACGTGGTTTCATCGTCCGGCGCTCCAGACGGCGCTTCATACCGTCACGCTGCTGCCCTCTGCGAGCCCGTGTTCCGCTTGAAAATGAAATTCTCAAAAGGCTTTCACTCCCTTGAAATCATGTTTCAACCGCGGGGCAGCGGGGCATACAAACAGGTTCACTCACAAAACTCATTGTTGTGGTCTGTCATAGCTTTTTGTGCCGGATTATAGACTGCTTTTAGAGTTTTTTCCAGTCGAGGAAACACCGTAAATCCAATTAGGTAAAAAATAAGATCCTGCTCATCAGTCAGTATTTGTGAGACGGGTGTTATTTGTTGCCTTTCTGGGGATTTCTGTGGATTTGCAGATTTCTTAAAGCCTGAGATAACCCAGATCTTAGACACACGCTGGAGAAGTTGTGCATCATTTCTTTTCTTACTGATCATTCCAAAAGGGTGGAAAAATTAAGGATGATTACTGAACAAGGCCCAGGGGCCCAAAGTGTCAGGGGCACCCTGGCCTTCACCTGCAAAATGCAAAGGAACTACAAAGACATACAAAATGACTACAAAGAGATGCAAAGAATCTACAAAGGGACACAGAATGACTTCAAAGAGACACAAAACAACCAAAAAAGACACACATGTACCTCAAAGACAAACAAATTGACCCAAAAAGAGACAAAACATGCAAAGAAACTACAAAGAGACACAAAATCACCACATGACAAAAAATTACCACAAAGAGTACACTACAAAACTACAAAAAGATTAAAAGTGACCACAAAGAGATGTAAATAAACAACAGACTCAAAATGACTACAAAGAGACACAAGATAGCCATAAAGAGGCACAAAACGACTAAAAAGGGACACAAAATGACTACAAAGAGACACCAAACAACCAAAATTGACACAAATGTACCTCAGAGAGACACAAATTGACCACAGACAGACTAAAAGAAACTACAGGAGACAGAACGACTACAAAGAGACACAAAACAGACAAAAAAAGACACAAATATACCTCAAAGGGATACAAAATGACTACAAAGAGACTACAAAGACATGCAAGTATACTTTAAAGAGACAAGAAATGACTACAAAAAGACTAAAAGAAACTACAAAGAGACACAAAATGGACAACAAAAGACTCTAAGAGACAAACCAACTGTAAGATGGCCACATGAATCACAAAATTACCACAAAGAGATGCAAAATAACAACAAAAAGAGGTCAAACCAGCACAAAGTCTGTGTGTCTTGCTCCTATGTAGGGGAGGTGGTGGGGCCTTTTGCAGGTCCGTGCCCAGGGGCCCATTGTCTCAAAGCCCGCCCATGATTATAAGTTCAATATGATTTGACTCATTTCAGACTTTTTACTGCCCGTCAAGATTCCCAGAGCACCAACACAGTTGAGCAATTTCCATCACAGCTACTCCACTCAAACTAAATATCATGGTTGGCAGGGGCGTCATGCAACCCCAAAATGTGAGGGGGCACAGTGGATTGGGTTTGTGCGCTATGCGCGTGCACAAATTTTTTTGGGGGATGCCCTCAAATCACTTATTTTGGGCCCCTGCTGCACAACACCTTGAGGTTGGATAGGGCCCAAACTCAAAGCCGACCCCCCCGTCCAGACACACACACA
>NC_065520.1:4864017-4893783 GCF_006386435.1 Epinephelus moara
CACACACACACACACACACACACACACACACACACACACACACACATGTTATTGGCAACGGCGTGCCAAGGCAATAAAAAAGGACACAATCATACACACTCACCCATCTTGTTAGGCGGCCTAACGTTGAAACACAGGTATACCAAAATAAATCCCGTCCCAAGTTTTTCTGATACTTCCATGGATACTCCCTGGGCTACTAGTAGTTGATTAGTCAGGCTAACGTTACAGTCCAGACATTATAGGCTAACGTTAACCCTTAGGTTAGATCGCCGTCATCGCCGGCGATACCGGGGGGGTATAGTTGTACTCTTTCGCGTCTATTTCCGGAACGGAAAATAAGAGCGACGTAATTCTTTTTTTAATGAAAGCAGGACACTTCAGCCTTTACATCGATCCCATCGGTGTGTTTATAGCTTACCCGGAAGCCTAGATGTCAAGCCGGTAAGATCGGCTGTCCAATGGGAGACCCGGGTGGCTAAAATCCAATGGGAAAGCTGTGAGCGGTCACATGATCGGCCAAAGATAGTTTATTATCAAGATGGTTGCTCTGTTGCCGTGTGTGATCACTACTAACAGGAAATCTCCCCTAAATCCTAATAAATAATGCGTAAATTACCATTTATGCATTTTATGCAAGTTACGGCCACTAAATGGGCCTGAGATGAAGGAGATTATTTAGAATACATTTCACTCAATATGACCACTGATCATAGCTAGATGGTAAAATAATAAGTAAGGTAAAGTAAGTAAAATAAAATTGGTTGGAAAAAAAAAAAAAATCATCCCTCAAATCTGAGGGGGCATGTGCCCCCTCGGTTTCTATTGATGTGACGCGTCTGATGGTTGGACTGCGCTAGCGAGCAGAGAGTCGGCGCAGCACCTCTTCTTTTTCTTTTTAAGTGAAGATGAGACTGTGAGACTGAGTTGTTGTAGTGCCAGACAGAGAACACACACCTTCAGACACACACCGTTGAGCTAAGCAGCACAGAAATTACACTGACATGAAAGAGTGGAAGGGGAGAGATATGCAGTTTGTCCTACATGGGAACATATTAGATACACAGACACTCACACAGGCAGTCATATTTCTTTTCCCAGCATACAGGGAGTTTTCATTTCCTTTCCGGGACGCCATATCTACCTTCAGGGCATGTGACATGGAGGGTACAGTAAGCGCGCACACACACTGACGAAGGCATAGAGACAGAGAAATGAGCATAGAGATAAGAGACAAAGAGATCTCAGCAACAAGAAAACAAGCGTGATGTGTGTTCCCCCACAGTGAAAAAGCAGGCAAGCACAAGAAGTAAAAAAAAAAAAAAAAGTCAGAGGTGAGAGGAAGGGAAACAGTTGCAGCCCTGTGGGCTACCCAAACAGAAAGAGGAGGAAGTGTGGCTATTTGCCTTTTCTTCTTCTCCCACCATCTGCCCCACCGACTCTCTCATTTACTTAATTAGAGCGCTGCGTCTCAAGGCCGCTGCTCCCAAATGGCATCAGCTGTGCGTGTGTGTGTGACTGGTGCTTATTAGCATGCATGCGCATACCTCAGGTGTGCATGTGCGTGTGTTTGTGAATGTGTGCAGGTGTGTACGTGCCCTAGGCAGGTGTGTGTGTGTGTGTGTGCTGAGTGTTTGGAGGGCTAACCCAAGGCAGGGCTTGTTCAGAGCGGAAGGAGCAGGTGATTGTAGCACCAGCTTCCATAGAAAAAAATCTGCGAAAGAAAAATGAGTGTTGACCTGTATGTGGTTCAGATGCACACTATTATAGCTTTCCCAAACCTTCCTCTTACTTCTGACTGCTGTAATAGACTTTAAGCTCTCCTAAGCTGCTATTAATTATCCTGAGCCGCTCTAATCTCCACTGATTTAAAGTAATAGTTCACTTCTTACCCCCTGAACATGCTTATATTAACTTTATTTCATCCTACAATGTGTGCTTTATGTTGCTGATAATGGGCAACATTTTAATACAGAAATGAAAAAGTAAGACAAATAACATGCCCGTGGTCCCCTCCGTCTGTATCTTAGAGATTGTGGACACTTGCAGCATCTTCTGTCTGTCATTCACTGACAAATTCAAGAATGGATTTTTGGTTTCGGTGTGAGCTCCTATTCCCCTGCAAAGTTTTTAAACTTTTATCTCAACCTGCACGGCCAACTGATAGAAACAGAATGGAAGTTGTCACCTATTCTACATTATGTACAGTGCAAAACTACCAGGCTATACACTGTTATGTCGCTCTGAGACTGAGAACCTCAGTGTTCTTCAATCATGTGACATTATATCCTGTTTTGATGCCGAGTAGAGGCAAAATGACCATATACCTGACCAGTTTTTGCATGAGGTATTAAAGACCCAACCCGCTGCATGTCCGATCTTGGGTCTCGGGGTTTGGGTTTCTGATCCTAAGGCCCTGATCACACAGAAAGTGTTTTGCAGGTTGCAAAATATGAGGTGCACCATACTGCCTTTCTTAAAAAAAACAACAACTGAATGCCACGAGTTAAAAAAGCACATGCTTGCTGCATCTTTTTTATTGTTGCCAGGCAACCACCCCATCACATCCTTACACTAACCTTCTTCTTTTTTTGACAGTAATTAGTATCTAGTTCCTTAAATGTTCAGGCAGAGGGTCCTTGCTGTAGCTCTGGTTGAGGGTGAGAGGCTGTCAGCAAGTAGTTTGTTGAGCACAGGTAAATGGAGATCTGTGTGGGGACATGAGACCCTAATAACGAAGGTGGATCATGGGGAGTACCACCAGTTGGTCCAGGAGCTTCGCCTACGTTATGGCTCTTTCCAGGCATATTTTAGGATGACTCAAGGGCAGTTTCACAACCTGCTGTCTATCATTGGGCCGAATAGGTCTGGGTATCCAGCAACCGCCACCACCAGTTTCACCTCTATTGTTTACCAACTGTAAACTTTGGGAAAAAAGTGATGATGTGGGGCGCTTTTCCACTCTGAGTTGAAGTTGAAGATGCAGGGTATTAGAATGGGACTGAATTATATCCGACTGACCATAACAAAATGTGTACCTGAACCCATACGCGTCCTGGTTCAGATCTCAGGTCATAGGGTCCAGGTAGACCTGCGAAAACCTCTAGAGTAGTACCGTGTGTGAGACTGTTTTGTTGGACTGCAAGCATTTATCTAAGGAAACTGAATTAGTGTTCGTAAAGTTAACTTTTAAAATGATATTGATCCAAAACTGAAAATGATTTGTGGCTAAATTCTCTTGTTCTCTTGTTGTGGCACACCAAAATCAAAAGTAATGTTAGGAATTTGATTATGCTGCGATAGTATGTAGGCTCTTTGAAAATGATGTTAATATGGAGAGTGATTATATCAGTGTGGCTATGCCCCACCCCCCCAGGGCTCCCTCGTTGGCAGCGCCACTGAGTAGACGCTAATACTCTTTATCTCCAACAATTCTCTTTTCAAAGATTTACAATGACAGTGGGTGGATAAGCCTTGAAAACAACATTTACACCAACTCCTCATTCATTCATTTCATCCTGAGCCAATGCGTTCCCATTTGATAGCTTTGCAGTTCCATCAGCCAAGGTGACCCACCACACCTGCCTTTAAATGAAGACTTAAATGAACAAAAATCTACACCGTTAAACTAATATAGAATGACAATGAAAATAAAGCCGCATTGCAGGTTTCACAGACTTCTAATGCAGCTGTGGTTAGGGAAGACCATCCATCATATCTGTGATAGAGGACACTGACTGGCTGATATCTGATATTTAATAAAAGGCCAATGTCTGCGAGATAAAATGGCAAACCAATATGTCTAACCCTACATGCTATGACTGTTAGGGCTTTTATATAGCTGTGTTATTCCAGAGTAGTGGAGAAAAAAGGTTATATCCAATACAATGAGATCTGATGTCAATAACAAAGGCATGCAAGCTTAATTATGGAAACGAGCAGACCATGTATAACATTGTGTGGCTAAAATAGCTGATTGTGTGCTGATTGTTGGGTCACAGTTGGGTTCCCATTCTTGAACCAACAATGAGTAGATTTGCATCGGGAGTCGTCTGTGCTGCGTTCAAGTGATTTCTCAAGTGCCACGGGGAAAACGGGCATAATCAATTGTTGTCTTGAGTGTTGCTGCCACTTTGGAGAATGTAATCATGCTCGGGCACTTGTTTAGAGGAGTGATCGAAGTACGTACACACACGATGCAGGCCTGGGATGGATGGACTTTAAGCTGTCACTCACTCTCCCTCTTCCTCCCTCCTGAATCCTGTCTTCTGACGGAGATCAACTCCCGCGTCTCTCCGTCTCATTTTCCTCTGCCTGGGAAGTTTTGACTGGCATGAGACAGAAGGAGGAGAGGAGGGAAAGTCAGCAGTGCCGAAAGCTGACATGGCATTCTAAGTTTGTAACTGTGCTGTGTTGCTGTTTCGCAGCGCGGCGCTTCCAGGCTGAGCGCTCTTTGTTGTGTGACATCAAACATATAAGAAACCACATTCGCGCTCCTTCATTCCCCTCGCGAACAAGTTCAGCAGCTCCTTTAACTGTATACATGCCACAGGAGACCGGATAAAACCCTCATTCAAGGCGAATGGGAAAAAGAAAAAGAGTCAAGTCTTCTGGGGAAACATTATGAGGGTGTTAAATTTCTGCCACACATCTGAACCGTTTAACATTTGAACTTAATGAAGGCCCTTTATCACCCCTGAGAGCCGCCCTGCTTTGTTTTCCTCCACGCTTTCCTGCTGATTTATATTCCTGCAAAAGAAGCAGCTTCTCAGCGCGCACAACTGCTCACGTCAGAGTTCTATCTGGAGCAATGCGCTATCGCCATCCTGAAAGTAAATCCTGTGTAAAGGGAGGGAGAGAGGGAAGCGCTAATGAAGCTTTGTAAGGAGAGATGGTGATGCAAGGACCCAGTTTTATCAGTGGGAGGGCTGCGGTAATCGGCTATCTCGGGGAGGGAGGCGGCAGGGGGTCCCTAGTTATCAAGACAGCTTTGGAGACTCACAGAGAGTCTGCAACAATGGAGAAGAAAGCAGGAACACTGTGTGTGAGTGTGGAAACACACACAGTAAAAGTGAGATAACCTCCATTCTTTAACTTCTCGTCCTTCTTTTTTAAAAGTGATTGCCGCTTTGGGAGTGGAAATAAAGTAATTAATTATTTTTGACACACAGTGTTTGCTCACAGTAAGATTTTTTTGTAGATGAAATCAAAGTTAATTTTTCAGTATTAAAAGTTTTTTTTTCCTTCACCAAAACAGAGACGAGAGTTTGACAAGTTTTTACTGGAGTGCAGAACTAAGTAGAAACTCAATGCACTTAGTTTTCCTCAGTGTCTGACGGTGCTTCGGCTCAATGTTGCAAATGTAGAGGCAAAAGAGGCAGTTGTTAAAGTTGTGTTTTTTATTAGGCTGATTTATTAAAGAGATGTGTGTTTAGCAATGTGAAAAGAGCAGAAAATAACATCATTAAGGGAATACGCCACTTAAAACTAACAGCAGTTATATTGGATTGCAATAGTGATACGTTTAGAAGTAGCAAGCAAACATGCAGCCATGGAATTTGTTGGCATTTAGCTTGAGCCAACAAACTTTACATTGATCATATAACTGCGTAATCATTGCATCTCTGAAGCCCAGATTTGTGACAAGACTAAACAGTTTTACCACTTTGCAGAGAAAAGTTGCAGCGGTATCAACTGAGCCATCTCAGCTTAACTCAAGCCAGCTGATGGTGTCGCCTGTAACTCAGCTTGTCAAGTCATCAGTGGCTAGTTTTAGAATGTAAGGCATGCATGGTGATGTGATAATGGGCCTCTGAGCAGGGATATGCAAAGGCCCCCCCAACTCTCCTAGATAGGAGCAAGGAACACAGGCTTTGCGCTCATTTTGCCTTCAGAAGTGCCTTAATTCTTGATGGCATAGATTCAACAAGGTGCTGGAAACATTCCTCGATGCGATTTTGGTCCATATTGTGTGCCAAGACCGCCACTACTAGCCTGAACCGTTGATACAGGGCAGGATGGATCCATGCTTTCATGTTGTTTACGTCAAATTCTGACCCTACCATCTGAATGTTGCAGCAGAAATCCAGACTCATCAGACCAGGCGATGTTTTTGTAATCTTCCATTGTCCAGTTTTGGTGAGCCTGTGTGAATTGTAGCCTCAGTTTCCTGTTGTTAGCTGACAGGAGTGGCACCTGGTGTGGTCTTCTGCTGCTGTAGCCCATCTGCTTCAAGGTTCAACATGTTGTTGGTTCAGAGATGGTCTTCTGCAGACCTTGGTTGTAACCAGTGGTTATTTGAGTTACTGTTGCCTTTCTATCATCTTGAACCAGTCTGGCCATTCTCCTCTGACCTCTGGCATCAACAAGGCATCTTCACCCAAAGAACTGCCGCTCACTGGATAGTTCTCTTTTTTGAACCATCCTCTGTAAACCCTAGAGAGGGTTGTGTGTGAACATCCCAGTAGATCTTTCTGTAGTTTTGTAGTTGTTTTGCCCCTATCCATAGTTATTTTCTGTCTCTATGTAGTTCCTTTCAGTCAATTTGTGTTCATTATGAGACTCTTCCTGGTCAGTTCATGTTGATTTAAGTGACATATTGCATGTGAAGGCCAGGGGGGCTCTTGACACTTTAGGCTCCTGGACCTGTGCCGGTAGGCCCGTTCAGGAATCCATCCATGAAAGCACATCACCTGTTTCACAGCCAATCAGCTTGTATCAAAGTCAGTGGGTCAAGACAGTTACAAATCGTTTGCTTGCTGTGGTAATCTCTGACAACAGCTCTCTATCCCTGCTGAGCCTGAGTCCGTCTCCTACATCCTCGTGGCGTCACGGAGACGTCTAGTCACATTGGTGTAAACTGGCAGGTTTCAGAATGTCGCAGACTGGCACATTGCAAGAAGTTCAAACTGTCTTGTTGCAAATCTTTGGTCTTAACTCAGCTTATAAACTTATCAAACCACTTTTGCAGTGTAATCCATTTCTCTATCGGACTTTATTGCAAATGTTGTGGATTCAGGTGACTACAGCTGCCGTCTGCTGTGAATTAGCAAGCTACAAACTTTTCAAGTGCGATGATACTCAGATATTCTGTGTAACATTTCTTTAAAAGAGAGTGCCTGGTAATTGTAAAGGACCGTCTGATTAGTTTGAAGAAAGGCAAAAACATTTTATTAGATTGTCTTGTTTGCTAATGCAGCACCCTGCCCTTTATGTAAATGATTAGCTTGTGTTTGTACATGAGACATTTGTAGGCTGTTTGCGCACATATATCACAGAAACATAATTTACTACGTGAAGGCACAAATTAAAACTAATCATCACATTAACAGCGAGTATATAAACTGCATTCAGTAACAGACTGCGGCTGCATTCATATCAGCACGGAGTCACGAATGCCTCTCGTTCAGTTGCTTCCACTCTCAGAGGCGATGAGAGTACAACACCGATATAAAACTATACAGGCGCATAAAACACTTACTGCTCATTTGCCTGTGTGTGCCTGTATAATGAGCATCTGTGCCTTTTTTTATGTAACGTTATTACCTTTAACAGCGCACCTGTCTGTTCTGCGCCTCGGATAAAGAACGGAGATTCGCTTTTTTTGGAAGCCCTTTTAAATGCCAGCCGGCAATTGGTTTGGTGGGTAGTTAGCAAAGGGAGAGCTGACACACACACGCACACACATTCGCACTGCAGAAAACATTCTGTTGGGAAAATAGTGCTGCTAATTAGTGGAATTAGCCACAGATCAAAAGGTTCAATTAAAAAGTGGTGTTGTAGCGTGGAGGCAGCGGGCCTCATTTGCATCACAACACATGTTCGGTGCGGATGATGTACGCTGACTGATGGATGGACAGAGGGACGCCACAGTATGCTGTGCACCTCGCACGAGTGCAATGACACTGAAGCTGACATCAACAGCACATACAGCAAATATACTACACTCTTAGAAACAAGGGTTCCAAAAGGGTTCTTCCTGAGGGTCTGAGGTTCTACCCAGAGTCATTTGCCTGTGAAAAAAACTTTGTTCAAGGATTATTGAAAGCATGGGTGTTAAACGATCCTCGCCATCAAATATTTAAATGTTTACCCATGTTTCAAATGGAATATTTGAATATAGATGTATCTGGAATTCCTTGAATGAACTCATTTTTCTTGTGTTATGCCATAGTTGAAATCTTTCTGCAGTGGTTAGCATTGCTGCCTCAGAGCAAAAGGGTTCCTGGTTTGAACCCAGGGTGGAAGGTTTAAATCCAGGGGTGGGGGGGCCGGAGTAGTTTGCATGTACTCCGGCTTCCTCCCACAGCCCAAAGACATGCAGGTTAATTGGTGACTCTAAATTGTCCGTAGGTGTGAATGTGATTGTGAATGGTTGTCTGTCTCTATGTGTCAGCCCTGTGATAGTCTGGCAACCTGTCCAGGGTGTACTCTCGCCCAGTGTCAGCTATTAACAGGATAGGTGGTTACGGAAAATGAATGAATGAAATCATTTTACTTGTGTTATGCCATAGTTGTTGTTGTTGGTTTGTTTTATGGGTACCTAGCTTTTGGCATTTGTATTCAGTTCTAATCTGGAACTGCATTTCGGTTCCAAACCCTACTGCACCATTGAAATAGTAAAGGCTTTGGTAGTAGTAATTTCTCAAAAACTCTCAACCCCCTAAAAACATGATTGTAAACCTTGGATGTTGTGCCCCTTAAGGAACCTTGTAAAGCCTAAGGCTACTAGATGTGGTTCTCTCTGCCTCAGGCTAAATTGTTAAATTAAAACCATGATTAACTGGAGAGAGTTCTATCATTACTATTTTAGAACCTCCTTGTGTGGGTTCTAGATGAAATCCTTGGAATAAGTTACTATATATCTTCTTGTGTTTCAAATACTTGGGCCAGACATAGCACAGAGGCTGGGGGGTCTGGCACCATGTAGTTTTCAGAGCACCTCCTTTTTTTGCATTCTTTTTATGGGATGGAAATAAAGTAACGTTGGTTGAGCACATTGATCAAAGGTCTGTAGGTGTAAAGCAGCAGTCTCCTCCTTATAGTCAGACTTTGGGACGATCTCAGTATCTAGGGTGTTAAGGACGCCATGAGACTTCTCAAACTTCATCGGGTTGTCCAGCCAATGCATAGAAGGTACTCATCATGGCATCCATGTCCAGAGCAGTGATGACATTGTACTTCTTACCAACTTCAAGTCATCCTGATGTACCACACAACAGTTGGGCAGGTTCTTGATCAGTCAGTTGGTGAGGGTGGTTTTCCCTCCGTTGGTTACGCCATGATTCATGATTTTATATGGTCAAAGCTCATTACACTTTTACACCGTAGAGCACTGCACAAGTTGATCTTACTTAAAAAAACAATCTAGGATATAAATTGCCTCAAAAACAGTAAATATACCTATTAGTCTGAAATAATTGCCTTTTTCAAAACAATCAGTTTCCCAGATTTTTTAAGTAAGTGTGTAGAACCTCTCTGGGTGGAACCTTTCACAGATGGTTTTAGGTATAACATTTTATGTTGGGTTGTAGGTAGAACCCTCTGAAAGGCTTTTCACATGGGTCTACCAGGACCCAAACAGGGTTCTCCTATCCTCCTGAGATCCGAATTTTTGTTTGGTATAGATTTTTAATTTCTCCTAGCTATTTGCGATCAATAGGACCCGATAAATATAAAAAAATTAACATTGTCAATGATAATTAAGTCCTAATATCCTCAAGTGAGACAATGATAAATTCTCAGTCTTCAAACGAGGACTTCCTCATCAACAGCGTCTTAGCTCGTTACTGTTGCTAAAATTAGTTAACTGGATTGTTTTTAAAGATAGGATGCATTGATTTGATTGATTTATTTAATATGAAATGTAAAAACACCCACAACGTTCCTCTGGTCTTCGCAGTACCATTATAATGAGGCTCATCTAACTTCATTTTTAACATTTTTACACAGTTCTATGTACTTGTTACCTGTTGGAGGGCCACGGAGCCACAAAAAAACCCCCCCAGACGAACTGTGGTATGCCCACATGGCCAAGTGCACCTTCCGTGATCAGTCTAGCAGCTTCAGTTGATTATAATGGACGCGCTCTGCTGCAGGCATGCATGGATGTGTCACACCTCATCCATGTCCCTGATATTTCAGCTGTAAGAACCCTGTATGGTTCTAGTTAGCACCTTTATTTCTAAAAGTGTACAGGAAATGTGGTTATAGTGGTAGTTGGCACAATTACCAAAGCATTTAGCATTTATTTGTCCAAGTTATAGATACCTGTCACTGAGCTGCTGCCGCCAAATAAAAGCACTGAGTGAATGGAACATCCCAGTTTCTGTAGATAATCCAAAGTTTTCATTAGAACTACAACACCTCATCACATAAATCTATCTGCACGACTGGATACCGCTAGGGTTCAGTGAGAACATGTTGTTTGGACAAACCGGCCCTTACTCTAAATTTCACAAATGGACGCATACACAGGCGTACAAAGGAACCTGTTTATGTATGCAAACATACTCAATACACACCGTACCAGGAGATGAGAAATGACATTCATTTACCAGGAGATGAGGAATTACATTAATTTGCTCAAAGACTCCCAAATGGACGCACACACACAAATGAAACATGGGCTTTAATTTGCTCTGAAACAAATACACATACACACCGCAGCTAATCACAGGCATGTCATTCATTTGCACACAGATGCGCACACCCACTCTTGACTTGCCATGCGGTTGTCCGTACAGTGTGTGTGTTGTTGGCCTTTTGAGTTCCAGGCTTAATTAAGAGTATAATTAAGTGTGTGCTGTTATGGCTTTGCTCAGTGGGGTATGTGGTGTTTTGTGTATGTGTGTGTGTGTGCGTGTGTGTGTGTGCATTTGTGCTGATTGCATGTGTGGACATCCCCGGAGCTGCTAAACGTGCTCTCTGCCACAGCTTGGACCAACACGGCCAATTCACAGCACCGCTAATTTAACATTTAAATACCACATGTTTGACTCCTAATTAAATACAGCGTCGGCACCAGCAGCACACACACTTTTTTTTTCTCCCTGTGTTTATTTCAGCGAAAGGAATTGCACAGTCTAAATGTCATGCCATGTAAAATGTGATTTCCTGCTTTGTTTTCAGCGTGATGGTTTCATTTATGGTTATTGTGCCTTTTTTACCCTTCAGCTTAATGTCCCTCTTTTTCTGTCTCTCTTTCAAAGTCACCTTTGTTTCTTTCTCTCACACCTATTTAAAAGTGTCATGTGAGCACGTGTCTCCTGGTAGCTCCTGTATCAGCACTGTTTATGTACACATGTTTTGTACCAGTCGCTCAAATGAACATTTTCTGGTCTGTTTAATTTAAAGGCAACTAAAGCGATGTGGTTAAAGTTAGGTTAGGATGGTCACTATTACTGCATTTCCACTGCATGGTACAGCACAGAGGTTGTGGAACCTGAGAACCTGATACTTTTTTTTGGGAAACCGCCTCAGTCAAGGTCCCAAAGGAGCTGAGCTGATACTGAAAGGGAGACCACTAATTGGTCAGAGAGACTGAAACTAGCGCTACACAGGACATTCTGCACAAACACGCCATTTTTAAATAGCCAAGTCACCGTCTATAGAGACAACAATTTTTTAACCAGATTTTTAAATGGTGTCAGCCTGCAATACTCTGCCAAACACCACGCTGTATGCTATGTCATACACAATGTACACTATGCAAACTACGCTGCACACGAAGCACTCTACCCTGTACATGGTGTACACTACACTGTACACTACATATACTATGCATGCTACGCTAAACACTACACTGTGCATTACACCATACACTATGCACTTTATGCCCTACACTACACACACTATGTTGTACACTACATACATTATACACAATATGCAGTAAGCTACGCTGTACACTACGCACACTACGCCGTACACAACATACACTATGTACACTATGCCATACACTGACTACACACACTATGCTGTACACTACAAACACTATGCACAATACGCAGTAAGCTACGCCATACACTACGCACACTACGCCTTACACTACAAACACTAAGCACACTACACAGTATGCTATGCTGTACACCATCCACACTATGCCATATACTACACACACTATGCTGTACACTACATACACAATGCACAATACACAGTAAGCTACGTTGTACACTACGCACTAAGGCGTACACCACATACACTAAGCACACTATGCACTACGCTATGCTGCACACTATAGACACTATACCGTACACTACACACACTACGCCGTACACTTCATACATTACGCACACTACACAGTATGCTTGTTGTACACCATGCATACTATGCTGACACTACGCACACTATGCAGTGCACTATGCACACTGTGCCCTACACTACGCACACTACGCAGTGCACTATGCACACTGTGCCCTACACTACACACACTACACTGCACAATACATACACTTTTCCGTATACGACCCGCACTAGCCATACACTACATACACGAGTCGAATAAGTCATAAGTCTTCATAGGTGGTCATTTGATCTTTAAGCAGAAATAACTTATACTTTTGGGCACAGCAGGGCAGCGAAACAAGCTGTGAAAACAACATTATTATATTATTAAAGTTGCTGTGGAGATCATATTTGCATTGAGGTGCACTTTTAAATATCTATCAGACATGATGCATCATTAGCATTCATTTGAAGTTGTGGTTTTGGCCCACTGCTGAAATAAAAAATTGACTGAAGCACAGCGTTAACTTCCTGCTACTGTACATGTTGAACTCTGACCAATAGTAACACACACACAGGAGAGGGCCAGAAACAGACCTCTGGGATCAATCATGTCAACAACCTTGGCGTCAGAGAGCACGTCATTGATGTTGTCCAAGGACAATTAGTCATGCTTACCACTCATTTTCTTTTCACTTGTTTGATGAGGAAAAAAATGTTAGCTTTGGCCATTTTAAGCATCTGCACAATCAACCAGTGCTGTCGTTTTTCTGTTCTAAAACAGAAGTTTTGTCACTTTCAGGGTGCAGCCATGCTACTCACTGTTCTGTGAGTGTGTTCAATGTGTGTGTGTGTGTGTGTGTGAGTATCCCCATGCTGCTACTGTCTGCTACAGTGGCAGTTTGTAGCTCCATGCTGTGTTAAATGGGAGTGTCCAGGCTGCTACCAGGCCTCATTCATCAGCCTCACACAGGACCAGACCTGGCTGCTGGGAAAACCGCCTGGGACGCATGCACACACACAAACACACACACTTGGTACAAACAAATGTTTAGCAAACAGCTACACCCGCAACACCAGGAATTAATACTTTGACGTGTTAAGATGTCCACACATGCGTTAAGTGTGTATGGATGTCTTGGCCACAGATTGGCAGTGGTTGACACTGACAGCCTCTCCCTGACCTCTGCATCCTCCTCAGTGTCCCCACGGCCTTTTTCCACCGTTCTCAACCCCTCTTTGCTATTTTGCAGCCGAGTCTTTCACGCCTGACTCCATCTGCCGCTTGGCTGCCACTGTTGTACCCGTTCACACTGCAGCTCCTGCTTGAGCCAAGCTCGCGGCGGCCAACACTGGTACGCATCCAGTAAATTTCCTCCTGTAGCATCCACAGGAATAAAAAAAAGGAGAACAGACATCTTTCCTGATGAAGTCCAGGGTAGCACTTCCCGAGGGGCACGCCACTTCCATCGGGCTGTTAAATGGTTTTAAGAAGCACTCCATTTATTTTTCTGTTTTAATGTTAAAAAAGCGAAAAAAATGTAAGATCTGTCTGTTTTTGCATTTTCAAGGACCTGTCTTTTAAAAGGTTTTGATGGCGGCTTGTAAAGCCACAATTGTTTGTGTGCCATTTGGTGAAGCTTTTTATTCAAACTGCCTTCTAGTGCTGTGAGTGCATTCCTTGCTGACTAAGTATGGCTGAATATCTTTTTTTGTTCATTGCATTATTTAAATCAAGCACCTTGAGAGAACTCTGCATTCTGAAAGGTTTTTTCTTCCTTCCTCAGAAGTTCCTCTTTAGATTGTAACCAAGTGCACATGCCTCAGAGTTTCGTGTTGAACCGCTTTGAAAGCACCAGAGGGAATACAGTGTTTTAACAATGTCAGATTCAAAATACCTTAGTTTTTGCCATTATTTCAAGTCAGAAATGATTAGGAAAACAAAAGACAGCCTTTTGAAACTGGGCCACGTTTGTGCAGCTGTGGGATTGTTTTTAAGTGAAGGAGTTCTTACAAACCCTGCAGTCATTTTTGCTTAAAATATTATGCTTTGTAACTGTTCCCTACAGTTTGACCACATCAGGTACTGAGGTCATTTGCAAGAGTTCTGAACCAAAGTGCAATCATTCTTTTATTAGTTTACCTCTTGGGTTTGGCTTTTTAGCCATGGGTGGAGTATAAGACAATGGGGGCCCATTGTCTTATACTCCACCCATGGCTAAAAAGCAAGGACATGCAAAGGCCGCACCACTTGTACAACATAAGAGTAATACACACGGACTTCGTGCTGGTTTTACCTCTTTTGGTTGTTGTTGTTTTGCATCTCTTTGTAGTTGTAAACATCTTTTCTTCTTCTGGTAATTTTGTTCGTCCTTGTGGTTGTTTTGTTTTTCTTTGAAATCATTTTGTGTCACTTTAAAGCCATTTTGCGTTCCTTATGTATGTGTGTGTGTTTTTTGGTCATCTTGACTCTCTTGGTAGTTGTTTTGTGTCTCTTTTGTTGGTTAGTTTTTGTCTTTTTGAAGTATAGTTGTGTCTTTTTGGTCGTTTGATGTCTCTTTGTCGTCGTATTGTGTGTCTTTGAGGTATATTTGTGTCTTTTTTCGTAGTTTTGTAACTCATTATGGTAAACTTGTGTCTTTTTTTTTTTTTTGGTCTCTGGTCATTTTGTGTCTCTTTGAGGTATATTTATGTCTTTTTTGGTCGTTTGGTTTCTTATTAAGGTCAATTTTGTGTCTTTTGTCATTTTGTGTCTCTGTAGTTCCCTTGCATCTCTTTGTTGTCAATTTGAGTCTTTATGAGGCATTTTTGTGTCCTTTTTGGACGTTTTGCGTCTCCTTGTAGTCATTTTGTGTCTTTTCCATTTCCTTTGCATCTCTTTGTGGTCATTTTGAGTCTCTTTGCAGTCATTTTGTGTTAATTTAAGAGACATTTTGCAGGTGAAGGCCATTGGGTCCGTGACAGTTTCAGTCCCTTGGCCTGAGCCCAGTAGACCTGTTCAGTAATCCATCCATGTTTTTAGCTATGAGAAAAAGACTGCTTTAGAATCATGGCTCATATCAAGTCCTGGAAAGTCTTGAGAAAGACTTTCAGAGCTGCTCTCATCGCTGCAGCGAGTCTCTTCGCTCCCATGAACTGAGGGAGAGATTTATACCGCTCCCCTTGACCTTGAATTTCCTGTTTTATCCCTTTTTTTATTTTACACCATGAGTGTTCTGTTTCTCTAAAGACTTATGCCTTTGTAGTCTGAAAATCACTATTCCCCGTGTTGAGTCACGGTAAAGGAAAAGCAGTTTAGAAAGATAGAAGGAAGTAGGAAAAAGTGTGTTTTTCCCAGATGAAATTCGGCGCGACTTGATGAGCTGCTTTTATCATTCTAACAAGTTAAAAAGCGGCGGCGGCAGCAGTGGTGCGGACATCATGATCAATCCTGCGCGTCCTCACTGAGGTTTCCTACCTTGATGAGCAAAACTCAGGAACTAACTCAAACTGCTACTAGAGAGGCAAAGGGATGAAACAGCTTTGCAGCTCCGCGCGGTCTGTTATTTCTTTCTCTTGGGTCTTTTCATGAGAGGAGATGATCATGTCAGCGTGGTTAAAAACGGTCACAGTTTGATCCTGATCTTTTCTGTTAACCCTCACTGGAGGCGCTGGTGTCATTAGTGTCATTTTTCTTTACCGGGCCCATCTTTTTCTAACGAGGTCAACCCCAATCTTGTGGGCTGCCACCTCCATATTGTACGAGAGATCAAAGCCTGTGTTGACTGTGTAAAACATGTTTACTGTCAGTATGTGACCTTCTTACTCCTGCAAAGTAATACATGCCGCCAGACTGTCCTCGCTTCATTTTCACCCTGTGTGCACAGTGTGAATTAGTGAGAAAATACATGTTTTCCTCCTGGCAGTTATGTTTGCTTCTTTTATTGTCAGAGTAAAAATACTGGAGTGTGAGTGACCTCACCCTTTCTTCTGTGTGAACGTCAGCTTCCCTTCTTCAGTTCTTCACTTTTTCTCTTCTCTGCAAGGTCGGCCCCCTCCCTAATTGGCCAACCAGGCCTCCCCTGGGGGGCGGGGTGGAGCGTGTGATTGACAGGGGTGATAATCAGTGTAATGGCAGCTAGTAGTGGCGGCGAGGCCAGCTGCTTGCCAAGGTGTCGAGAAAGCCTGCAGGAAAAGGAGAGAGAAGGTGGGAGGCTGCTTCTTATCAAATCCGCCACTGGTGTTTTCTGACGGTGTGTGTGTGTGTGTGTGCCAAGATGGGTGCGCGGGGATGCCAGATCAGCCACTGTAAGCGCAGCTTGACTGTGAGCTTACTGTGTCCATTCACCCTCCTCTGAGGTAGTATCTGTGTGGAGGAATGCCACTTTTTGCCTTAATTTCTCTTAATTCCCCTTCCCTCCCTCTTTTCTTCTCTCACCTCCCTTCCTCTGGTTTCCGCTCCATGCTCACCCATGCAACCATGGAGGTGTCATTAGCACCGTGTCCTAATTAGTCCAGTGCCAGCTAATTGTGCTTCTGACGCTGTGTCTCTGGGGAGGCAGGCCTTGCTAATTTCAATAAGAGTAAACAAGCAAACCGCTCCCCACTGACGGCTATGGATTAATTAGAGACCATCCATGGCATGTGCCGACTGAAGGAGAGGGAAGAAGATGCAGCGTGGAGAGACAGCAGAAGAGGAACGTGAGGTGAAAGAGAGTTCGCTGTTGTCGTGCCACACACTCTCAGCCCGACGCTCATTTTAAGAAATTACCATCACTTTCATTTTGCGCAGTCTTTCCAAAGCGGGATCGTCTCGAGCGGCAGCTCCCCGTCGACAAACAACGCCCTGGATGTGTTGTTTTTCACAAGTTTCGTTTAAAAGGTTGAAATGCAGCAAACAAGTCTGTTTTCTTTTCCTTGAGAGAGAGTGATTTGTGTACGCTCAGGGCCCAGATCGCTACACAAAAGGCTTCTGTACAGTCAATGTTCCTATTTCTCATTCAACCTCACAGAGCTACCATGTTTTTTTTGTTTTTTAGGGTGATATTTCAGGCTGGCTGAGCATGCATACTTGTTTTCAGCAACGGTTTGCCTCATGTTCATGCAGTTACAGATACACCTGAGAGCCCCTCCACTACAAGTACAACTTTTTGCACTCTTGGCCGCTGAGCAGCGCTGCTTCAGTGGTTCTGGTTCAGATGCCTTGCTCACAGGAGCTTCAGTTGCATTTCATATGAGAAGGAAAAGACTCTGTGTGATGAAATAGTTGTATATTGCCACAGCGATCTATAATAAAAAACACATTTTCTGTGTCTTGTACCTGAATGTGCTGCTGCAGGTATTTATCCAGAAATTGATTTAAAAAATGAAATAACTTTGGTTCATTTAACATTTTCAAGACAACATAACAATAATAACATTGTACTCCACATGCAAGTATTGGATTAATGAACAGGCCTTATGGGGACAGGCCCAGGGGCCCAAAGTGTCAGGGGCCTCCTGGCCTTCACCTGCAAAATGTCACTCAAAATGAGAACAAAGAGACGCAAAAGAACTACAAAGAACAAACAAAATGACTACAATAAGGCACAAAACAACTAAAAATGATGCAAATATACCTCAGTGGGACACAAATGAACCTTTGAAGAGACACAAAATGACAAAAAAGAAAAGAAAAAGACCTTAAAGGGATACAAATTGACCTTTGAAGAGACACAGAGCAAAGAGATGCAGAGGAACTACAAAGAGACACAAAAAGACCAAAAACAACACAGATATACCCCAAAGAAACATAAAACAACCACAAAGAGACACAGAATGACGACAGAGACACAAAATGACCAAAAATGACACAAATATACCTCGAAGAGAAACAAATTGACTTTTAAAGAGACAAAAAACAACTAAGAGGAGACACAGAATGACTACAAAGAGACATAAAATGACCAAAACTGACCTCTTAAAAGACACAAAAAGACCCAAAAAAGACACAAATATGCCTCAAAGAGACACAAATCGACGTTTAAAGAGACACAAATCAACTACAAAGATACCCACAGAATAACTAGAGACAAAAAATGACCAAAATGGACACAAATATTCCTTAGAAATGCAAATTGACCATTAGAGTAACACAAAACTACAACAAAAACATGCAAAGGAACTACAAAGAGACACAAGACGACCAAAAACAACACAGATATACCCCTAAGAGAGCCAAAAAAAAAAACTACAGAGAGAACAAAACTACCATGAAAACACACAAATTTATCTCAGAGACACAAATTGACTACAAAGGGACACAAAATGACCAAAAAAGACATAAATATACCTCACAGAAATACAGATTGACTGTTAATGAGACACAAAACGTCACCAAAAACATGCAAAAGAGACACAAAAAGACCAAAAAAGACACGCATATACCCCAAAGCAACACAAATCTACTTCAAAGAGAAACAAAACAACCAAAACAGAAAAAAAGTATACCTCAAAGTGACACAAAACATGACCACAACGAGATGCAGGAGAACTACAAAAAGACACAAAGAGACACCAATGGATGCAAAAGACCAAACAAGACACATATAGACCTCAAAGAGACGTAAAATTGACTTTTAAAGAGACATAATACAACTAAGAAGGCTGCAAAGAGACAAAAAAATGGCTAAACAAGACACAGGTATACCCCCAAGAGACTTAAAACAACTACAAAGAGAAACAAAAATACCAAAGAAGGAACAAATGTATTTCAGAGACACAAATTGACCTCTATAGAGACACAAAATGACCAAAAAGACAGTTTTTTCCCTCAGAAGACACAAATTCACTTCAGTGAGAGACAAAATGACCAAAAAAGAAAGAAGAAAACAACAAAAAGATGCCAAACCAGCACAAAGTCTGTGTGTCTTGCTCCTACGTAGAAGAGGTAGTGGGGTCTTTTGCATGTCTGTGCCCAGGGGCCCATTGTCTCATAATCCACCCCTGCAAGTGTTCAGTATGCTGCTCCAATCTGCTGACAAAGAGGAGTTTACAAATGTACACATAGATTTACATTGAGTTTTATCAAGCAGCTTGTTAGCATTGTGGGCTTGCTCAAACACTTGTGTGTACATTGTGTTAAAGAATGATAATGTTACCGTTCAAAGGAGGAAACTCCATTAGCTGATGAAAGCACAAGCACAGATCTGAACATTTTCCAAGGCTTAGAAGAAAATACACAAATACTTCAGTTCCAGAATCTTGAGAAACCATTCTTAGTGCAGTTATTAGTCACGATCTGCTAACATTACAGGCAGTTCTTCCACCTACAAAGCCTATCCAATTACACAAGTTATTCCTGAGACACTCACTTTAAGAAATGTAATTTGACTTTTGTGAAATTTCATATCACAACTGTATTAAGAACACTAAGTGCAACCCTGTGATTCAGCAAGTTGGCTGTGAGATTTGAAGCAGTAACCTTCTGCTTTACAGCCAGTGGATTTGGAAACTCTTCTCTTAATTTTTTTTTTGTGGCTTTTCCGCTGGCAGATGAGCTGATGCAAATGGTGAGCAGGTGCTGCGTTCACTTCCACCCCCGTATGAGAGACTCACAGCAGTCAGCAGTGAATGGATTTACTGCGATGTCCCTGCCTATCTGTCTCCCTGGCTTCCTTTTTGCTATCTGTGAAATGCAAGTCGTCACATCTCACTCTGCTGCAGACCGTATCGCACTCTCCCTTCTCACCTAATTAATCACGCTATTGAACTTAATGCCACTCAACAAAAAACAGTTGGCAGGGAGAGTGAGGTGCCTTCCTCTCCCCCACCTCCCCCCCCCCCCCCCCCCCTTCCCCCCTTTCATTCCGCCATGATTGTGACACGCAGGCAGGTTCATTTGTCACGGTCCAGATATTTTGCCCATTGTTTAATCGGGTTCACAGAGGGTCCTTCTTTATCACCGCCGGCCTGTGTGTGTGCCATTAGGTCAGGCATTAACAATCGAGCACCACATCCACTGGTGACGGAGCAGGCTTGTAAATCTCAGGCTGCTGAAGGGTGCATCTCCTCCCTCAAGAGATGAATGGAGTAATGGACTTTCATTACGGGCCTCATTGTCGACGCTTAAGCACGCCCACATGCACACGTACGCTATTAAAATGTAAATATAGGCGCTCTTTTGGAAAAAAAACAAATAGAGATAAACTGAAAATGGCAAAAACACAAATCCAGGTACGTGCCCACACACATACACACAGCACATATCTTCTCACACTCTTTAATGACAGCACTTAGAGCTGCCTCACGGGAGCGGAGGTGTTGCCGCTGACGTTGTGATGGACGGTTATTTTTCAAGAAGACGTTAAATTTAACACTCTCGACTGTGTGTTCCGAGTTTTGTCATCGAAACATGTGGATACTGCTGAGACAGAAAGAGAAAAGGAGGGAGAGGGAGGAGGAGGGGGAGAGATGGGGCAAGGATTTATGGGTGTAATAATGGAATCTCAGTGGCTGGGCCATTGACACTGAGGCATTTTCTCTCATCCTCCTCCCATTATTAGATGGATGGAACAGGAGGGAGTAAGCACAGCAACATATGGGCGGGAGAGAATTGCAGACTGTTGTGTTGGAGCGCAAATCACATGCAGTGGTGATCGCTCTGCCTTTTATACCATCCAGGCATCCATACACATCAAGCTGTACTAAATGATCTCGTGGAGCCATTTCACACAACTCGATGATTTGATTACAGCCATGCTAGTACCTGTGTGAGGCTGCATGTAGGTCCTGTAGCATATAGGTGTATACACATAACCCCATAGTTTGATACCTGGCTCGTGTTGTTGCATGTCTTACCGCTTTTGGTCCCTGTATTTCTTGTCTGAATCTCTGCTGCTGCTATCAAACGAACTGCACTTGTACAGCGACTTTCTAGTCTCCCGACCACTCAAAGCGCTCAGTCACCATTCACAAGCTCTCATACACTGATGGAACATCTATCGGTAGCAATTTGGGGTTCAGTATCCATCTATGCTTTGAACCGCCGATCTTACAATTAGTGGACAACCCACTCTACCTCAGAGCCACAGCCGCCCCACTGCTGAAATCAAGCAGGTATTCAGGACCTGACAATAAGGATTGCCTGGGGCAAATAAAATGCCGTGTTAGGCGAGTAAATCCAGCGACTCACTTGGCCGATCTGGCAAGTGTTAGAAAAATAATTTTAAGCTGAGGTGATGATGGAAGTAGCTAGGAAGTGAGCCATCTCATTACCTTCTCATCTCCGAAAGAGTTCTGCAGTACTGATCTGGCACTTGTGAGAAAATGGCAGCAAGTGAAGATAAAGTTTCGGAGCTGAATTCCAAGTGAGCATTTAATTATCTTGAAAACAGGAGTTAGTTGGATGGCATTAGAGGATGTTGGCGAAACTCCAGCTATGTATTGCATAGTTGGTTGCAAGTTTGATAGCAAGGTGGATAAAACGAGGGCATTTTTCAAAGGTGCGTTAAGGTTTGGGTTAAGGTTTCGTAAGGCAAAGCTTTCGATTTACTGGGCCACCTTCATCCCAACCCTCAGCTATGGTCATGAGCTCTGGGTAGTGACCGAAAAAATGAGATCGCAGATACTAGGACCGAAATTAGTTTCCTCTGTGGGGTAGCTGGGCTCAGCCTTAGAGATAGAGTGAGGAGCTCGGACATCCGGAGGGAGCTCGGAGTAGAGCCGCTGCTCCTTCGCGTCGAAAGGGGTCAGTTGAGGTGGTTTAGGCATCTGATCAGGATGCCTCCTGGGCGCCTCCTGTGAGAGGTGTTCTGGGCACGTCCCACTGGTAGGAGGCTCCGGGGCAGACACAGAACAAGCTGAAGGGATTACATATCTTGTCCTGCCTGTGAACGCCATGGGGTCCCTCAGGAGGACCTGGAAAGCTGGGAAGAGGGACGTCTGTGGTGCTTTTCTTGGCCTGCCGCCCCTGTGACCCGGCCCGGATAAGCAGATGAAAATGGATGGATGTCAATTTTTCGTTAACGTCAATACCAAAGACTGTATATGAAGATGACGACATGGCAGCTCTCAAAAAGTGAAGCCAAAACATCTCAGTCGCCCCCTGGTGACTGGCTGCAGTATTGGTTATAAAGCCTGCCCCCTCTATATTAGTGGATGGGACATGGACCAAACTAAAAACTCAAAGTATATATCAGGTAATTTTTTCCCAAAGATGGTTACTGTCATTTTAGTTACTTCTTATCACGCTGCTGTATGTCCAAGTGTTCATTTTTCTAATAAGTTTGATTTTAATTAGTTATTTGATGCTATAAAAACAATCACTGGCGCTGCTAACAACAGGTTGGGCAGGTGTAAGTGCAAGAACTTGATACCGCGGAGGTTGCTACTGTAGAGAGTCTGGCTCCATATGACGTCACCAGAACAAGATGGCAGTGGGTGTATCTGAGTGGGTTTGGTTTAATTTTTGTAGTGGGAGGAAGTGGAGACGCATCGTCCATCTTCATGTACAGTCATTGGTGAGAACATGACAATTAATTTCACTATTTGGTGTTATTTGATAACAAAGAGGTTTGTTAAATTCAACTTTGGGCAAGTGAATGTCTAAACCACTTTGCTGACCGTGCAGGTGAAAGAAAAACATTTGATAATTAGTGCTAAACACAAAATACAGCTGAGGCTAATGGAACAACTGGACAAATAACTGTTTTGACCTGAGGATGTTGGAGTAAAAAAACACTAGATGATCTCCAAAATGATCAGGAGTAATCCTCTGCGTGTCATGGATATCAGTACCAAATTCCATGGCAATCCATCCAGTGGTTGTCGAGTTATGTCAATGAAAGCCACAAATTAAGTAAAAAAATGGCTTATATAGAGTGTCAGGTTGAGTTAAGGTCTTAAATTTAGCAGTCTGGTTTAGCTGGTTTGGATCGTAACGACTTTGGGTGTAGGCAGGGCTCAGGTCTTAGTTGTTCTGCCTGTGCAGAACTCTATTACACACCACAAGGTAAACTCGTGATCTCTTTTTTTTTTTTAGGTAAATTGGTTACTGCAGCTGTTGCGTTAGTGATATAAATTATGTTTAGGGTTAGCTTCATGTCTCCTCTGTGTCTTTTTTCCTTAACACTGTATTATGCACCATATTATAACCCAATGATTCATCAGTACATACTGTAGTTGAGGCTTTCTTTTTATCCCTAAGGCCATTATGTCGCCACTTCCTGATTATCTGTGCTGTTGTAAACATTGGCAGCAATGACTGTTTACAGTAATGTGATTTGTTCTTATTATCTGTCCTTAAGGTCAGCACTGCATTAAGCAAAATTGCAGGCACTCTTCTCCTTGTGCAGCTGCCTGCAAATGAGTTAAAGCTGTAAAATCCAGCCTGTCATGGTTCAGTATAAACTGTTAATGAAGGATGCTGTGGTCTGCTCAGTTAGGGAGGTATGATTGCTCCATTGAGTGGATGTTTATGTGCTTTTGTTTGTTGCTTTGATACAGTGCTGGAGCACTTATGGAGAAACTTAACTTTGCTTGTCCTTTTAAGTCACTTTCAAGTTGTTTGTCTGCAACTTTCTTGCCTTTTAATGCTGCTTTATTGGTGTTTATCAGTTTGAATAAGCTGGTTGAACAAAGGTTAATGTGTCCGTCCATCCATTCATCCGTCCAGCCATTCATCCATCCAATTCCAATAAACCCACATCTTCATTATGTTCCAGAAACCTCCTTCCCAGCATGGCAGTTTGCCACAAACGCTGCTCATTGGCCGTCACCGAGCAACAAACACCTGCCATTTCGTAATTAACACCTGCTGTGTGATAACAGACACCTGCTTTTGCCTGCATTGATTATTTTATGGTGACAAAATTGAATGTAATGAATGGCTAAATGCTTCCCTTCATTTTAATAATTTACATCAGAGTAGCATCCTCATCACATTCCTACCGCAGCTACGCAGCTCTTGATTAGCATAAGGACAATTAGGTCTGTAATGGGAAAGGTGAAGGTCACTCCCTGATTGTTTTACTTATACAGCCTGATATCCCGAGTGAGATGGTTTAAATGATTTTTACACACATTTTTTAATACCTTCATTTCATTTTTGTACTCAACTATATCCTGTAAATTATCACAGACGCGACCTTGTAGTAATTTTAGTCTTTTATTCCTGCATGTAATGTGTTTTCTCATCCTTTCTTCATTGCTCAATGCTACAAATCACACCGCAGTAACTTGGTCTTGACTCAGAAATAGCAGTTGACAAAACAGTCTCACCACAAGGTCCATTTAGCAGTCTTAGTCTTAGTAGTCTTTTGCAGTTTTATTCAGCAGCTGGAGTTTGCCCAGTTCCATTTTTCTGAGCACTTCAAGGTCTTTTGTCCATGTGACTAAAAGTAGTTGATTTACCAAGTGCTTCACACAGTGTTATTTAAAGGGGACCTCATTTTCAGGCTTGTATTTTGGATTTGTACATAAGAACGTTTACATGCTTAAATGCTCAAAAAACACTTTACTGTCTGCCAGAATATACCTGTATTCACCCTCTGTCTGAAACGCTCTGTTTTAGTATCTGTCTTTTTCAGCCCCCTCTCCTGAAAAAGCGCAGTCTGCACTGATTGGTCAGCATTTCCATGTCTTCTGCATTTGCAGTCTTTGTCTCTGCACCATCATTGCAGTCGAGGAATGATGATCTAAAATTGGGGATAAATTAACAACATCAGCAACCAAGATTACATTTCCCCTGATGCTCTCATGTAGCAGTGTACAGCCAGGGAATGACTGTAACAGAGTATAGCATCACTTTCTGATGTAAAGAAATCACCAATAAAAGCTTCTCAACATAAACCTTCACAAATGGACATCATCTAAAAGGAATAGAATCCAAAACTGGGGAGGAATTAACAACATCAACAACCAAGATTACTGGTTTCCCTGATGTTAGCATGTAGCTACATGTAGCAGTGTACCAGCAGCCAGGGAATGCCTGTAACCGAGTACAGTGTCGCCTTCCATTGTAAAAAAAAAAAACCCAATACAAGCTTCTCAACCTTAACCTTCACAAACGGACATCTTCAAGGAGGATTATGATCCAAAATTGGGGAGA
Source organism: Epinephelus moara (assembly GCF_006386435.1). Taxonomy (NCBI): domain Eukaryota; kingdom Metazoa; phylum Chordata; class Actinopteri; order Perciformes; family Serranidae; genus Epinephelus; species Epinephelus moara. Next base: position 4,889,306 of record NC_065520.1, read on the forward strand.
AATAAATAATATTTGCAACTGAGATTACTGGTTTCCCTAAAACTAGCATGTAGCTACACGTAGCAGTGTGTTTGAAACCAAGGAAAGATTGCAACTAGTATGCAATAACTTCATTTTCTGCTGTGAAAAATTCACCAGTAATAGCTACTCAACATAAATCTTCACAAACTGACATGTTCCAACAGGAATAGGATCTGAAATCAGCAACCAAGATCACTTGTTTCCCTGACATTAGGATGTAGCTACAAAGTGTACAGCCAGGGAATGACTGTAACGGAGTATAGCATTGTGTTCTATTGTAAAAGACATAACCAATAAAAGCTTCTCAACCTAAACCTTCACAAACAGACATCCTCTAGGGGGAATATAATCCAAAATTGGGGCGAAATTAACATAAGCACCCAAGATTGCTGGTTTCCCTGACGTTAGCATGTAGCTACATGTAGCAGTGTACTTGCAGCCAGGCAAAGACTGTAACGAGTAGGTTATAACATCCTTTTCTACTGTGAAATATCAACAGTAACAACTTCTCAACCAACATCTTCCGATCTGAAATCAGCAACCAAGACTACTTGTGTCCCTGACATTAGGATGTAGCTACATGTAGCAGTGTATGTAAGCACTAGCAAAGTGCCTGGAGCAGATGACCATTTGTATGAGCTGCCGTCATCTTGTCTTAGAAAGTAGAAAAAACATTGCAAACAGACTATTTGAAACAGTCTGAAATCTGAGGTATTTACTCATAGGGATTACTTTTATACGTCTATACCTCATTATCTGAAACTTTTGCCCCAGTTAATTTGAGAATCCGGCACTGTAATATTATATATATGACAGAAACTAAGGAAAAGTATAATAGGTCCCCTGTAAGGCCTTTGCTAAATCATTTAGGTTGACTGGGAACCCTGGCATGTATATGATCTGCCAAGCTGCAATGGCATTTACATAAAATGTCAGCATTTATTTTATAGTTCTACATTTTTCAAGCTCCCTGCTGTACTGTGTACTGTAATTCTTGTATGGTGGTGTCTGTTTTCAGACTGAAAAGGTTTCACCTGAATTGCCATGGACAGGCAGTGGAAAAGCTGTGGAGAATTAACACCGCATATCCAACATGCTCGCAGTGCATCAATAGAGCATCACCTTATGCTTCCAGCCATTCAAAAGAGTGACAAAAAGGAGCAGGTTTTAGCTAACTTGAACTCAAGGGAAGAGGTGCTGAAAATAAATTAATTCATCCACTTCTCCTTTGCACATCTTTGCCCTCACTGGTCTCTCGTTTGCTGGTGAAAGAGAAAATAAAGAGCCAGCCACTGGAGAAAGACTGGGTGAAAATTTCTCAAAGTGTAGTGATGCTGAAGGCCAGACAGCTCAGCATCTAACCAGAGGAAATAACATGCATACCATGGAGGAAAGTAGGCGCTCAGATTCTCAATTAAGCTGAAAGTGCACTTCCATCAACGGAGCCAAACACTCATGAAATTTAGGCGTACCACTGTTTTGAAGAGTTCTTTGACCTCTGCACTCAAGATCATTGCTTCCTCTCTCAACTTTTCATCAAACAAAAAAAGCGAGTGTTGGCTGGAGCGGCGCAGCATTGCCCTCATGTTCACCCGCTGTTGTATTTCAGACAAGAGAGCAATTGAAATATATGCTAATCCTTGGCTCGTTTTTGCTGCCATCCCACTGCGCAGAGCAGCACAATATTTCCATAGTGATTCGGACATTTTTGAGGGATTAAGGAAAGGGGGGGAGGTGATCGGGGAACCCCAGGCAGCTTTACACACATACTACATTAGCTGAGAGTTAGCACGGTAAAGGGCATGTGTTTAACCGTGATGGATGCACTGTCAGTAACGTAGAAGACAGTGGGAATCCAGATTAGAGAAAATGACCCATGGGAGGGGAATGAGAGATGGGTGGGGGAGATGGAGAGAGTGAGACGGACTGAAGATGGTCTCTGTGAACGTCTGATAACCCGTTTTCTCACTGCGACACATTTCACTTTGAAGCCCAGTCGATTGCCGTGCCGGCCCAGAAACTAAGATATGCACGGGTTTCTTTTTGCTCCCCGCTGTTTGCTTTTTAATCTTTGTGTCTTGTTTTGTAAAGAAGGCTTAATTTCAGTTGGATACTGCAAAGGCGATACCCAAAGCCCCCTTTTCAAAGTCCACCCTGTGACTTTAGAGCAGTTTTCATGCTGTGTATGAAATTAAAGTGGCGTGGGCAATTTGGCATGGCAGGAATTTATCTTAATTTAAGCAGTTATGCTGGTATGATAACCCAATTTTATTTCAAGCCCAGGTATCAGTTCTGGCATCATTTCAAGAACGCTTCAGCTGTGTGGCAAATAATTGTGTGAACGGGGCAGAGTGCAAAATCTTAAAGATCAATCTTCAGCATTCAACAGGTGGAGCATCAAGTGCAAAAGATAGCCCAAAATTACAACTGAAGAGCAGTGCTCCTGTGCCCCAAACCACTGAATTGCCAAATTAGAGAATGCCAGTAAGTGACTTTTTTTTCTCTCAGCCAATAAAATGGTCATATGCTCTCATATTATAGTCAAAAGTAGTAAAACAGGTAAGAAAATATGCTGAATAACAGCAGCCATAAGGATTCTGTATGGTTGACACAATTAAGGCCCAAATACTAACTGGTAAGAGGATCCTATTGAAATAAAAGGAATTATTATTTTCTCAAAGGAGTATTTTTGTGTGGGGCAAAATTTCAACAGCAAAGCAGCATAGCCCCAAGGCATGTTTTACCTAGATGTACAAAAATTAGGAGGCAGCTATAACATCCCAAGACTTTCACATAACTCTCTGGAGCCATACCCAAAACCCAACAGGAAGTCAGCCATTTTGAATTTACTGCACTGTGCAGTTTTTAGAATTGCTCAGTGGTGCCCACTACAAAGTTTCAGCAACATATCCCCCATAGTATATTTTTCCATAGGTTTATGAAATTTGAAGGCATATGTAACATCCCAATACCTGGAAAAAAAGTCTCTTGGCGCCATACCCTAAACCCCACAGGAAGTCAGCCATTTTGAATTGACTGTGCAATTTTATAGACTTGCAAGGCAGTGCCCTCATAAAAATTCATACATTGCTCCTGCAGTATGTTTCACTGAGATTTATGCGCCCCCTCCAAAATTTCAACAACATAGCCACCATGGTATGTTTCACTTATTTGTACAGACATTGGGAAACACATGTAACATCCCAAGACTTCAAAAAAATCTCTTGGAGCCCAAAAGGAAGTTTGGGAAGGAAGCCATTTTGAATTGACTGTGCAATTTTTTAGATTTACCCGGTAGTGCCCCCTCCAAAATTTCAACAACATAGCCGCCATGGTACGTTTCACTTATTTGTACAGACATTGGGAGGCACATGTAACATCCTAATACTTCAAAAAAGTCTCTTGGAGCCATACCCTAAATCCAACAGGAAGTTAGCCATTTTGAATTGACTGTGCAATTTTTTAGACGTGCTTGGTAGTGTCCTCTACAAATTTTCAACAGTGTTGCCCCTGCAGTATATTTCACCTAGATTTCTGGAAATTGGGAGGCACATCTAACATCCCAGTACTTAAGAAAAAAGTCTCTTGAAGCCATACCCTAAATCCAACAGGAAGTTGGCCATTTTGAATTGACTGTGCAATTTTGTAGACTTGCCGGGTAGTACCCTTGAAAATATTCAACAACAGAGCCCCTGCAGTATGTTTCTCCTAGATTTATGAAAATTGGGACTCACATGTAAATCCAAAAAAAAAGTCTCTTAGAGCAATATCCTAGAGGAGGCTAACCATTTTGAATCAACTGTCAAATATTTTTTGACTTGCTCAGTAGTGCCCCCTATAAAAGTTTTAACAATGTAGCCTCCATGATATATTTGATTAAGGTTAAAGGAGCTATATGTAAGAAATCTAAAGCAAATAGTCGTAAAATCCTCCTAATATGTCACAGAGACGAAGGAATAATGTTCATATAACATACTGATCTCACCGACAACAATAGTACGGCCAGAATATTCGCATCTAAAAAAATTTTTGCGGTCCGCAAATCATGTTTAGGTTTAGAATTTGTGTTTTGGCCTGTTGCGCCACCCACCGCCGTCTACCAGTCATGCAGTCAGAGTAGAGTCTCAGCATCAGTTACAGTTAAGGCCAATTTCCACCAGATGCGTGTTGGTTGCGTCTCCATAGTCTTGCCGTAGACAACTGTATGACAACAATTTTTAATATTTCCTCTAGGGATGTTACCACACCAACCTGATCTCACAGAAATACGTGAAATGACCACAACCTCTTAACACCGCATTCCGTGGTGGCAGCACGTAATGGGTTGAAATTACGTGCTGCCACCACGAAAACAGTGCCAATGTAAAGTCAATTAGGGTCCTCTCCCGTGGTGGACACACGGATTCCCTGATTCACGTCAACCTCGTTTTCCTCTAGGGATGTTACCACACCAACAA
>NC_065520.1:4897138-4918589 GCF_006386435.1 Epinephelus moara
GTCTGAAATATGTCTGTCAGCAAGTCCTACTCCACCTATTTAGACTCCACCATAGACAACGGCAGCATTTCTCCGACCACGTAGCGAGCCACAAACTCCGTGGCTTCTTTCAGACTGATAGGTTCAACGTTATCTCCGTTATTAGAACCAAACGACAGCCGTTGCTGTTTTGGAGCTGAAGGACCAGCGTTCTAAAAGTAATGGAAGTAACTGATGTCTTGTTTGAAAATGTATTTAAGTATTTGATTACTCAACCAGCAAACTAATGCGTTAGTTACTCGTTACTGCAAAAAGTAATCAAAGTACTCTAACGCGTTACTTTGTAACTTTGTAACTTTGTTACTTTATTACTTTGTAACGCGTTATACCCAACTCTGATTGGGAGGCACATATAACATCCCATGACTTAAAGACAGTCTCTCGGAGCCATGCCCTAAACCCAACAGGACGTTAGCTATTTTGAATTTACTATGCAAATTGTTGACTTGCTCGGTAGTGCCCCCTAAAATATTTCAACAGCATAGCCTCCTTGAAACATTTTACTTAAGTTTACAAACACTGGGAGGCACATGTAACATCCAAAGACTTCAAAAAAAGTCTCTTGGAGCCATACCCTAAACCCAACAGGAAGTCAGCCAATTTCAATTGACTATGCAGTTTACGAAAAAAAAAAAAAAAAAAAAAATCTAATAAATATAACAAATGACAAAAGAAGAGAAAAAAAACATGAATGTATGTGCAAAATTAAACTTCATCCATTGCGAGTAAACTACTAAGCCCCTAAAGTCCTGTTATCTTATGGGTACAAGTTATTATCTTGTGGGAACAACTCATTTATGTTGGGTGCACAAAAGACAAAAAAAATTTAGGGGCTCCTTGGAAAACACTATTTTCCCAGGAAAAGAGTGATATATTCATGTGAATTACATCTGCTGCCATAAAAGCCCATGCAGGATGAAAGCGGTAACCCCACATGCTGCTTGATTTCAATACAAAACACATATTATTTCCAGGAAGGACAGACACAGTGGGTGGTTATGGTGTCACCACAAAATAGAAAATCTCCAGAATGTTGCGAGCTGTGTCACCCATAGACAGCAAGGGGCCTTTGGTGCTTTTGTGGATGTTCGCCTTGTCTATAGACGACTTTGTCAGTGTCAGGGGCCCGGGAATAGAGTTTAAAGCTGTCGCAGGGCTACTGGGGCCCCTGACGTAGAGACCACAGGGTGTAGTAATAGGAAAAGCTATGAGACTGAGAGCGAGAAAAGTATTTAAGGATTAAATGATTGTGCATATTAATATTTTACTGGTGTTTGCATGGGTATGAGCTTGTATGATTCTGGTGTTTTTGTCTGTGGGTACAAAGAGAGAAGAAGTACCCCAGGCAGCCCATCCATTGTGGCTGTAAGCATGGCCCTGGCAGAGGGTAATGGCCCTTATTCTAATCCTCTAAAAGATGAGGGGTACAAGAGGTTCAAATGCACAGAGACGAGAGGGAGGACGAGACAAAAAAAAAAGAGGCAGGGGAGGGATGGAGAGGCCCCATCCCACGCCTCATTGAGTCCTCATTCGGAACGGCCGGCACTTCATTAAAAAACGAAGGCGTCTTGCGCAAGAAAACAAAAAAAAGGAGCGGCTTGTTGTTCATTCTCCATCACGACACACAGAAAGCCCAGAGAGTGTATTTGTCTTATCACAACCACAGAGCACCGGAGCGTATCTTTGAAGGAGGCGGGCTACAAATTTGTAATTTATGATAATTGTTTTCTCCAAAAGTGTAAATATATTATGACGATTATTTCCAGGAGAGCACGCGCCAGCTGATGGGACGTTTCATCAGATGAGGGCAGAAAAATTGCTTGAGCAAAATGCATCTGACGCCGTTGATGAGAGAAGGGCGGAATATGGTGTCAAAGCAGTTGTACTTTCACACATGAATGCATGTAGACTCATTCACACATGCAAGCCCTGCTGACTCAAAATAACTCAAATAACTTTTTACTTGGACCCTTAATTTACCCCAGTGCTTCATATTCATACAAATAAAATTCCAAGCACTGGACATGAATAAAATTGTTATTAAAGCAAAAGCTGCAACAAAAGTGCGATTTAATTTTAAATCTGCTCTTTTTGTTTCATTTTTTTTAATCTGCAAGTATTAGTGCAAATATCACATTTTGAAAAGGGCTCACTGAGAATAATTATCTCAAAATGATTTACTATAAAACCAAACTGTTTTAAATCAGTTTTAAATGCTTTTCTGTATCAGGATGTCAAGCACAGAAAATATAACAAATTCCTAAAATGAAATTACTGCTGTGAAATACTTTAGGAAGAAGTTTTTACTGATTGAGAAGCTGCTCGCTGGTTCATCCTGACTTTTGCACCCTGTTTCACCAGCAGGCAGAGATTTGATGATTTTCTGTGTGATGTTGGCTAATTGATGCTAAGCGCTAGCCAGCTACACTGTTGGTCTTCTGTTGCATTCATGTGCTCCTCTGATGGTATCATTTCTCAAGTTTGGAAGCGATTGTTCAAACTTTGGTGTATTCATGAGCTTTGAGTTGTAATGTGAAAACAACATGAAGCTACAAAGAAGATGTGTTGTATTTTACTGCTCAGAGCATTTAAAAGAAATGTCAGTAACAGTTTTAAGTGACAATGCTAACCACTGCACGACCATGCCCCCTTAAGTGAGTAATACTAATACATAACTTTTCTAACTAGTTTCTATGGACAGTAGCAACGGTTACTACCTAATACCATCAAAAATCCCCCAGAAAAGAAATTTTTCCTATTATTGAGACACCACATAAATGTAGGGTTAATTGCGGCAGGTTCAGTATATAGACTCCTGGGTCAGGTTACTTCAAGGACCTGTATGTGACTCGGAGTATCTATGATTCAGAGTCTGACTGCACAAAGCTCTCAACATCGAGGTTGTTGAGCCAGTGGCTAGCAGCTAACAGTGCTAGCATTGCAACTGGTGCTGACAGAGCTAACAGTGTTAACGTGTGTATGGGGAGGGTGGGGGTGGGGTTTTTCCATTGCTAGCCTTTGGGATACACACACAAGCACTCACATGTACTGACATGTACCCCTGACCAGACCACAACAAAAAACAGAGAAGCTCAGATCACAACACACATACAGGAAGCATGACTTCTTTTTCTGCTCAGGAGGCATTACTCCACTGTATCTTTATATAGCAGATAATTGTTTGTCTATATTAATGTAAAGAATATTGCATACAGCTCCTATAATTGTGATTCATGGGTTGATAGAATAGCCTTAGTTGCGCTAAATACATTTTTAGAGTTGCTCGGAAATAGATTTAGCTGAGAGGCACAGATTAAAACGTGGCTTCATAGAATGCAGCTTCTGCATTGTGTTTTTCTGATCACTGATATTGTTCCTCGCTACTCAGCCATAACAAGCACTCGTAAAGTATGAGTTGAGCTGTGCTTCTGTGCCTATTGATTCAAGTTATCGTACTGTGTCAGGCAGCTGTTAATGTGCCATGTGTTGGTAATTCTTTATTCAAAGATGAGATCATTGTGTACATTTGGTTTTGTCCATGGATGCATCTTTGAGCACAGAGAGCACGGCTGCACAACTCAAACAATTCACCAATCATTACGTAGCTCGTTTATGCTATGCAGTGATAGAAAAGTGGGGAGGACACAGTACTCTGTACAATAATTTGGGTGCTTTCCTTGTTAGGTTTGTTACGTGGTCATAAGTTGTGTTGTGGGTGGATAAAGGGCCTGAGCCCAAAGGTCACTGTTTGCTACTGCCATTGATCATTGGCAGCAGTGATGCAGCATAAAGGTTGTAAAAAAAAAAAAGGAGAAGAGGAAGACTAATAAGCTGATGTAAACAATGCAAGTTTTAAAACATCCCAAAAGGGCTTTAAAATGTCTTCTGTTATGAAACCTTCAGTCTTTTTCTGTGGTCTTACTTGTGATATGTCCTTTACTTCATGAGATTATTCGCAGACCTGTGGTCCATTTAGGACTGAATGATATGGGAAAATAATCTAATTGTGTGTTTGTTTGTTTTTTAGACCAATACAGCGATTACGGTTTACTATGCAATCTTTTTAGGTACCTTATCTTCCTTTATCTTCTGCCTGTCTGTATCTGTATTACTCACTACACAGAAGTAATAAATCATTCTATAGTATATAAGACCAACATACATGTTGAGCTGCAGAGTTTATTGTTGGACAAACCTAAACACACTGTACATTTAATAACACCAGACAATGTCTTTACCTCTAGTTAATTCTCTACTTCGAAGCTCAATGATGCACAATAGGCAACTCTTACTGCAGTGCAATACATGGGATTGCATTAAAGCCTGGCGTTGGCTACTTTTACATAGCAATACTTGGAGCATGAAAGAATGTGTGTGGCTAGGTGTGGGCAGTGTATTGATGTTATATCGATACCTTGATTTGAGATATTGTGTATTGTTACCAATAATTACCACATCATTACCTCGGACATGGGCCAGGCTCTGGCTTTTTTTTTAACCTGCCAATTAGAGAGGTGTGTGTTTGTGTTTAACCAATTTAAATGGCAACACTTGAACGTAGCAGCCGCTGTGCCTCTCCCTCTCCGCTGCACGTCACTCATCATATTGTAGCGTCCGCCAGGACGTGTGGAAGGATGACGCGGTTATTCGGCAAACCACTGTTTGTTACTGAACAGTACAGGTTACTGTTGGCCGTAACCACGCCAAAACAACCACAAAACAAGGACTTAGCTGTAACGTTAACTCGAACCATGCACTGCTGCTCTCTCCTCCAGCTCGCTCTACACACACAAGCACGCGCACTCGCACAGCCCTCATCCTCGTTACTCTCACACCCCGCTCACAGAACATTGACGTTACAACAGAACATTCACTGTAGGGTCACTACAATATTTTACTGATCCCATTCATAAACACTGTGATAAGGTTTGTTTTGTTCGTGTTTGTAGCTTAGGCTTGGATAGACGTGTTTATTTGTTAATAGACCTGCCACCTACAATTTGCAATATCAGGCGCTGCAGTTGCATCGCGCACAGTCACTTCAAAAAGCAAAATAATCAATTAAACAGCCCCGAAAATGCTTCAAACACTTTTCTAAATAATCTTAATATTGAAAGGAAAGGGAATATACCCACTTATGCCATTAAAAGTGCTTAGATAAGGTTGGAGGTCTATAACTGCACATATAGACCTCCGACCTTATCTGGGTATATTTCGTTTCCTTTCAATATTAAGATTATTTAGAAAAGTGTTTGAAGCATTTTGGGGGTTGTTTAATTGATTATTTTGTTTTTTGAAGTGACTGTGCGCGATGCAACTGCAACAGTGCGCAGCAACAGTTGACAATTCTCACTAAATAGGAGAATACAGTCATTAAGTTAAATAAATTCATATTTAACTTTATCCTTTCAATCAAAATATAATGAATATAGCTTAATAACATGCTAGAAACCCCAATTAAACTATTTTAATGTCTGCAATATCAACAGCCTACATGTTGTTATGGGAGGTTTAAAAAAAAAAAAAAAAAAAAAAGTCGGGCTTTTTTTCAGTTTGGGCATGAGAATTCTGAAAACCTGTCGGGCCGGGCCGGGCTGGGGCTCCACACCCTCGGACCAGGGCCCCAGGGCACTAAACTGCGCATGCGCGCCATTCTTCCTCTTTGGCCTGGGGGGTTGAAGCTCAAAACTGGGGCAGCTGTGCTCTCTTGCGGCGACACTCTGAACTGCACTCTTTTGTTTTCTCTCTTTTGAAATACTTGCTTATCAGTTAATCGATAATTGATCATTAATTTTTTTGATGATCGAATAATGAATTTTGATCGTTTGCCCATCACAAGGTGTGCAGACTGTGTGCATGCGCACATGAAACCCATGGGGCCAGGTGTTTCCGACTCTCTGGTTGATCAGATCGTGTAGCATAAAAAAAAAAAATTAAAAAATTGGGTGTGGATATCGTTAAAAAAAAAAAAAAAAAAAAAATGGTAATGATGCCATTACCAATACCAGTTCCCTTAAAGGTATGCCAATACCTAACTTCATTTGATAGCTTTTTTTGTTTTCTGTTTCATTCAATACTCATCATGTCAATAGAAGCATTCAATCGTGTAAAATGCCTCCATACTTTTGAGCCTTTTGGTTGCATCCCAGCACACTGATCGCCAACTCCATCAATACAAAGTGCTTGACCTCACTACACCAAAGACTGAATTTGTTGTAGCTGCTGTGGTAGCAGTCGGGATGTATGTCAGCACCTCCAAATCTAAGGCCATGGTTCTTTGCCAGAATCCGGTGGATTGCCTCCTCTGGGTTGGTGGAGAGTTGCTGTCTCAAGCAAGGGAGTTCAAGTATCTGGGGGTCTTGCTCACGAGTGAGGGTAGAATGAAGCGTTAGATGGATTGGCAGTTTGGTGCAGTGTCTTCAATGATGCGCTGCACCAGACCGTCACGGTGAAGACAGTGCTGAGCTGGAAGGTGACCCTCGCGTATGGTCATGAGCTCTGGGTAATGACCAAAGGAATGAGACCACAGATACAAGCAGCTGAAATAAGTTCCTTCCGTGGGGTGGTTGGGCTGGAAAGCGTTGCTGGGAAGAGGGGCGACTGGGGTGCTTTGCTTGGCCTGCTGCCCCTGCGACCGTAGAATAGAAAAAGGACTTAATACTGGATTAAGAATCAATACCCAGCTCTACTAGCTACAGTACAGTATAGAATAGGGATTAATTCAAATAAGCTGCTAGCTATGTGTACAAATACATGCTGTAATAAATTTTGTTTTCAAGTCTAGAGAAATCGGTGCCGCCTCTGCATTGACATATTGTAGAGCTAATGTCATGTTGCCTTTCATGTTCCCTTGTGTAAGTACTTGTTCACCTGTCAGCAACCTGAATGAGGTGCCTTTGCTATCAGGTGTTTCTGCCAGTGGCCGCTCCGCTGCCAGGGTCAAGGTACGTTTGTTTTTTGTAGGAGGGTGAAAACCACAGAGAGGCACAGTGAGTTCTTTTTATCCAGGTCTCTATCTCTGTGTCTCCATCCTCCACATATTGATCGCTCCCTGACCTTTCACCCTGACTGTGAGTAATGGAATTGCCTGTCGTGGACACAGGCCCTGGTCAAGGTCTTGTAAATGTACGGCACATGTTTGCGCGAACTTGCCGATCGATTCCTCACTTGCTCCGGTGTCAGGGAGAATAGAGCCTTCCGTCGTGTTATTTCTGTCAAGGCCTTATCTTGATTCCTCAAATGTCCTTGAAATTCAGCTGAAACCCAATCTTTTGGAGTGCAGAACGTCTATATTAACTAGCTTCAGTTTTACTTAAAGTACTCATACTTTGCTATTGAAAATATATCTCCTGTTTTGAAGCCCTGTGCAGATTTTAAATTCTGTATTGAATTGCCAAACATTGTTCAAACAGGTGTAACGATTGTAAAAGACCACTTTTGATGTATTTTTAATGAGTTTATTCCTAAATAAGAAGCATTTGAACACAGTGGACACCTGCTCTTACAAAATGATTGCTGGCATGAAAGGAAGCAGAAATCTTGATGTTGTGAGTCATCTTAGATCTTTGCTTGCAAAACACTTCTTTGAGGAGTGACTCATGTGTGCTTTTGAGATACTGACAGATACATTTCAGGTTTGTTCTCTTTTTTAAAAATTAATTTCTCCCACAAAATCAGACTTTCACAGCGGTGGAGTGTTCTGACCGCTGCAGACACAGACTGAGAGAAAAAGACTTGGGGCATGCTCCTGGAGAATTGCTGGACCGAGATGAGATGACATACCACTCAAGAGTCTATCAGATTTCATTCTGACAGATGGGACCAGTGTGGGGAGGTACTGCCTGGTGATGGGAAAGATTGTGGTAGAAAATAGGGCAGCGTGGTGTACGGAAAGTGTGAGCTGGGGAGTGCCGTGACCGTCTTCACAGGAATGTTTGTAGTGGTTACCACAGTGATGAAGAGTGTTTGTTTGTGTGTGACAACAACAGGACTGCTGATATTTTTGGGAATAGGTAGGAGGGTGATGCCCTGAAAAGATTACCCTGAACTGCACACTGTAAAAAATGGCAGGCTATTATCATGCACTGTTTGTACGTATAACTACAAAAAGTAATGCAACACAATTCCTGTATAAGACATGTAATCATAAGACAGTGATCCGTGTATCACCCACATCATCGGGAAGGCTGCAATCATGTGCGGTTGTGGATTGGTCAAACAAATACAGGACTTTAGCTCAGAAAACCGGTGTTTTGGAACGTGTGAAGTGGACTTTGAATTATTTTATGGTACATCATCATCAGGTTTAGGGCTGCCACGATTAGTCGACTAATCGATGACTAATCGACTATTAAAATAATCGGTGACTATTTTAGTAGTCGACTAATCGGTTTAAGTCATTTTTCATAGAAAAGTACTATAAAAGTACCCCAAAATACTTTTACTGCAGCTTTTTACGTTCAGATATTGGCAGCTTTACACACTCTCTCGTGACGGTGACCTAAAACCCTTTGGCATGAGTATGAAACAAGACATTAGATGATGTAATTTTGGGGTCTGGACGAGACAGACCGACATTTTTCAAAATTTTAACACATTTTTCGATAAAATGATTAGTCGACTAATCGAAGAAATAATCGACAGATTAGTCGACAATGAAAATAATCGTTAGTGGCAGCCCTAATCAGGTTTCTTTTCCTTAACTTAACCTATGTAACTTACGACACCCAACCATGTTTACTTGACTAAACCTAGCCCACAAAACTTAGATTAAGAACGTAACTTTATGTTAAGTACATAACGTGACAGCGCCGTTCATGGGAGGCTAATTCAATAGATATTACACAAACTGTTGTATGAGAATAAGGTGAAAATGGCAATGGTGTCAATTTTAACCTCAACCCTGTCCGAGATTTTTAGGTATTTTTGTGTGCTTATGATAGCCCCCTGAGAACTGAACTTTTGTTTGGTATGCATTTTTAATTTCTCCTAGCTATTTGGGAGCAGTAGAACCCGATAAGTATAAAAAACTAAACACTGTCAATGATAATTAAGTCCCAATGTCCTCAAAATAAGGTGTAGTTTGGTTTTCTGTTGGACCACTGAAAGAACTTAACAGTAAAAGGAGGACAACCCACTTTAAGAAATCCTGTGAGGCTTGAAAGAAGTTACAAAAAGTGTCTTGACCGTATATTTTCTGCATTGTAGCCCCGGTTTATGTGTCATCCGTCTTTTCTGAAAATAATTCACCAAAATCCCTTAATTATAGGCCAGTGCAGCAACATAATGTCACCAGTAACTAAATGGATAAAAATAATAATTTTAACAATTAGACAAAAAGCAGTCTACAGGCACGCTAGCAGCTCTGTGAGGTTGTACTCCAGCTAAATGCTAATGCTAACAAACGCACAATGACAATCCCTCACAGCATTGCTGTCCCTTGAGTCATACAGCTTGCTTGAGAGGACAAAAACATTAATAAAAAAGGCTGTATTTCAAACCGTGTTTGCTGTTTTTCAAGTGGCAAAAATGGGCTTCCAATAAAAAATTTTTTTTTGCAGTGTAGATTCTTTTTAGGTTTTACTGTATGTGACTCACTGACCTTAACCGTCACCCAGCACACATGGAAAAAAATTCTCACACACACATAGACGCAAACACTAATGTCAGGAATCCGGACTCCCCTTGAAATAGCTGATCCCCCTGTGCTATGTTGATGACACACACACACACTGGGAGAAAGCACCCAGAATAGCCGCACTGCCACATCCATTGCATTCCACTACCCAGCTGGCTGCCCTGTGGACACATACACACACATACTGCTGCAGTCTTACACACACACACAGTTACAGCAGACATGTCACATACATATTTTTCCGCACACACACACTCATGGATAATCACTCCCCTCTGATACCTCCTCTCCCCACTACACACTTCAGACTTTTCTCCCATTAGTCTGATTTGGTGCATAGTGCTCACAGCCCGCCTCGCCCCATCAATGAACAATACAAGTTCAGCCTCAGAGAGCTCGTAGCTAATCCCTCAGCTGTTTGGAGTTGGCAGTGGACAGCCGAAACACTGGAATAGTCTGCGCCCCCGCCAATTGCAGCACAGATCAGATATCAATTTGTCAACAGAGCTGGCTGGTCATCCGGCCGGCCGGCTGGCTGGCTGGCTGGTACAGAGCCTGGAGGCAGAGGTGAGTCAGCAACTTATACAGCCAAGAGTGGAGAGCCAGACAAGCAACCAGCCGGTGTATTCAGCTGCAGAGAGTCTAAACTCTGACTTTTGGAGAAAAGTTAGAAAAGTTCAAAAAATGTCCACTCTGAAAAAATGTCCAAAAAAAAAACCCACCCTCTTTTCCCCTGTGGATATAAAACATTTTTTAGACACACTCTCACCACTTTCTCACCAATTCCTTTCAGATACAATTGGTGGTTTGATAACAAAGGTTTTACCGCAATGATGTGGGTGTATTGTGTTTCTAAATTTGCTCCGCGCGTGCAGATTTTGATCCATTTCAGCCCCACGGGTGCAGTTCCGCACAAATTCAGAAGACAAAAAAAAAAAAAAGTCATTGCTATTGTTCTTGTTTCCAGTATTTACTCTCACCTCCTTCTCAGAGCACATTGATCTTGAGAATTTGAGTGGAATGGCAGCTTTAGTGCATGCAGGGAAAACTTGGGAGTGTTTATGAGCTCGACTCTTGGCCTAAGTTTGAGAATCCTATTGGAGTCCTTTGTTTAAAGGAAGAATCATTATCATAGCCCGATACCCACTGGGCACAAGAGTTGCATCTAACAATCTCACTTAATGGTGAGTTAATTTCACCAAGGAAACAATGCACAAAATAAATATAATTGGGTTTTATTCCAGCTGAGATGCTTTCCATGGCGAAATCAGACACAGATTTATAATTGATTTAAACCCCTGATAACCACAAACTGCCAATTGGTGGGACACTGGAGCTCTCATCCGAGCCTCTGTTTCTGGACCCCGGCCACAACCTGCTGTTCGGGCCATCGTCAGATCGCAAAAGCCTCGTTTTCCCCTTGCATGGCACATAGCTGAATTAAAATCTATTATGAATTGTGACAGGGCCATTAAGAAGACGGATGGTCAGAGCCCTCCGTGGGTTTGGCTCGCTCTTTGTCCACCTCGGGGCCCTCCTTCCTGACAAAAGCTGGTCCTCCGGCAGCCCCCGCTGGGCATGTGGCTCTGACCTGGGGCTGTGTGTTTGTGCATGCATACATGTATGTGTGTCATCAAGACAATTTATGCATGGACAGCTCAGCAGGGGAGGTTTGAGCGGAGACACATTCAGGCTTGAGTTAATTGAGTTTGGGAAGTGAGAAGTGTACAAGGTTGTCCAATGGTGACCAGGTTAGAACTCCGACTGTCACAAGTGGAACAAACACACATAGACGCACACTCTCTTGGGTTCATGTTAGAGGACAAGAGGTGAGGGACAAAGGCGAGTGGAGACATGATGGATGACAGGGAAGAGCATCGAGGTTGGCACAGCTCAGCGGAAGGAATTTATAGATTGAGCAGAACAGTAAGTACTTGTCTGTGTCATCTCCCCGAGTGTGTGTAGGTGTGCGCGTTTGTTCTCGTGCACATGGATATTTTCCCGCCGTCTTTGGAGATGTCTGGTCGCCATGGATATGCACAAATGTTTTATCTGCAAGCGCTCATTATTCAGCCATATGTGGAGTAGTTTGTTTTTTGTCTCTGCTCCGCTCTTATGATATATGACATGTACTCCCTTGCACGCTTTGTAGCTGCTTGTTATTCCTCTCGGACTCAGGTGTGTTCGAGAAAACATGGTGCTGTTCGAGGTTTCCTCATTGATTTCTGTTGCAGCAGTGTTGACAACATTTTTAGTATTATTTTGTACAACATCATCGACCATGGAGAGATGTGGGGCCTGGATAATGCAGAAGGAGAGCTCTTTGAATTAGAATCACCCTTTCGATCGCAATTCTCACGACATTTCTCTCATACTATACAAAGGATTGATACTAATGTTATCATAACAAATATGGACCAATATAAGCCAACTCCTGACTCCGTAAATATGATTCCCAATGCTCCTGGAGGGAAAGGTATTGGGAGAAATCCCCCCAAGCGATCTTGCATAATAAATGAGCTACAAAGAAGTTGCAGAAGGAGGTAATCTCATTCTCTTAGCACAGGGGTTTCAGGAGCTCATGCGTGGCGGTCATCTATCACCCCTATTGACCAATTACTGTGCCAAGTCGGCCAGCTTCTAATGAGCTGCGAAAAAACACAATGGAATAAGAGTCGATATCGGGCAAATAAATTATTAATAGCTGTCTGAGATTTTTATTTGCTCGCTTGCAGTTACACTTGGCAGGGGTTGAAAGGACTGGAGTTAAGAAAGGAGGTGAGGCTGTGGCTTTTCAATTATCTGATTTTTATGAACTCTATTGTGGTCTGTAGCCACTGCTGGACTGGATGGATTATCCCCTGTGCTGAATAAATTTGAGGGAAGCCGTCTCTGTTTTAATTTGTCTAAGGTTTGTGGTTAGTGTTTGTCTCAGAAGTGCTCATTCTGCAGAATAACCCCTGATAAAATATTGGATTATTTAGCTACTTTATGTACTACTTTATGAAAATATTGAAAAATTCATAGGTTTTTAATGTAGAATGTTAAACTAAATTGTAACTACATACAGTGTCTGATAGGGTTTTAACTAGGACTTGGCAATACAGCCATATTGTATTGATATTGTAATATGAGTCTAGATAATGTCTTAGATTTGAATATCCTAAGTGTAAGTATCTTTTCCAGGTTTTAAAGGCTGCATTACAGCAATGCTTACAAGATTGTTTAGCTTGTTATATTATTTGATTATTGACGATTATTTATCAAAAATGTCATTTTGTAAATATTTTGTGAAAGCACCATTGGTCAACCCTACAATATCACGACATATCCTCATAGAGCTGTTTGTGCGATATCCTCCGAAAACATATATGCAACAGTTCATATGATATCCTATGAATTAGTGCCCCGCGAATGACATTTTGTCCAGAACATAAAGTTACGTAATTAACGTAAAGCTACAGAGGTTAGGTTTACTCCCCTCAGCGCAATTTTTTGGTGCATTACTTTTGATAGGAAAGCGTATTAGCAGTTTATGAAAGCAGCGTGGATATAGTTGCAAAATCGATATCAAGATATTTGGTCAAAAATATTTAAACATTTGATTTTCTCCATATCGCTCATCCCTAGTTTTAACTAACAATTATTTTCATTATAGATTAGTCTGCTGATTATTTTCTCAATTAATCATTTGTCTATACTGTGTAAAATATAAGAAAAAAACAAGATGTAACTCTCAATAATTTCTCATTTTATTTTTATCTGAAATGTGGTGGAGTTGAAGTAAAAAGACACATAAAATAGAAAGATACTGAAGGATGGGCTTAACAATTTTAAGCTATTGCGATTAATTTGACCGATATTGCATCTGCGATATTTTAGGAAATGATAATTTTTACACCGTTATTCTTCTTTCTATTAAAAAGCATATTAAATGATTATGTCGTGATTTTTGCAGGAATCTGTACCAAACAAAGATGTTTGTAGAATATGATGTATAGGCTGGGACATCTCTGCAGCAAGACAATATTTAATTTAAAATGGTAATTTGTAGGGCTGACTTGAACACTTTGAAGCTTCAGTTGTTGCCATGGTAACCCACATCTAAACTGGTGGAGGAGGTGGCAAGTGATAATAACTTCCAGAAACATTGCATACAATAGTCCATCTTCCACGTTCTCTTCCCACTCTCTATAACTCGCTCTCACACAAACAGCAGTGCTAAGTCCTACCAAAGTTGGGTTGGGTTTGGATGGTTGATTTGTGTATACGAATATGGTTGATTGGTATCCTCCCCCAGTGCTCCTGTTGCATCCCGTTGAAGCTTTAAATATTTGTGGGTAATTATCACCGAAACTTTAACGCCCCAGAAATGCTACTCGGGACAGCTCAAGAATTTTAACACACATTCCTCCTTTAACAACTACTGCGGCTTGTGCGATTTGAAAATTGCAGTAGGCCATATTGCAATTTCGATAGAATTTGATGGATTGTTCAGCCCTAATTGAAGGTAAAGGTCCTTAAAATTGCTTGGTAAAAACAAAACTTGAGTAAATGCACTTATTGACTTTCCACCACTGATGCATTCACCCTTCATGTATAGTGCTGAAATAATTATTATACAAATCAACAACTATTCAATGGTTGATTAGTAGTTTTAGTCAAAAACAAACAAACAAACAAACAAATTATCTGGTTCTAGCACCTCCAATGTGATGATTTTCTGTTTTTTTCTGTTAAATGTCTTTGTAAATTGAATATCTTTGGGTTTGTGACAGAACAGGTATTTTAAAGATGTCATCATGGGCTCTGTGAGACTGCGATGGGCAATTTTCATTATTTTAGGGCAATTTAAGGACCAAACAATAGATAAAACTAAATATAGACAGATTCATCGATAATACAATAACCACTTGCAGCCCTGTCCATGTCAGATCCAATTCTAGGATAACCAAATAGCAGCTTCACCTCTGCTGTTCTATATCAGCCTCTCCCTAAGACATCAGCAAAAGCATAAAATGTCCATCACATTTATCCGAGCAGCTTATGCAGTATATTACAAGTGTTTTCTGGCCAAACGACTGTACTGTGGGCCCAAAAGTCCAATATTCACCTAACCATCTCCTGTATTTTCCACTGCTATTACACTCCACAGCTGTACTGCGTCCATTGCGAGCCCTAGGTAACATATGGATCCAAGCAAACTCAAACTTCAAAGAGTGTGCAACCCATTAGCATCACTTGACTCTTGGTATATTGCCATGTTCTCTCTGCAGCTTGTTTGTATTTTAGTGTACCTATGCAAGAACAAGTGTGACTAAGCAAAAAAATACTCTAATGCAGCAAGTAGTACAACCTTTTGATAAAAGAACAGCAAAGTCTCTTCCCCAGATTAACCTTATCACATTGCTAAAACACACCAGAGGAATCACTATTAACGACTGCAGCTATTCTTGCTTCAGATGTTCCCTCAGGTCCAATATGTACATTTCAGTTGTTCTTTTTCTTTATCTTTGAGCACTTATCATCTTTAGAGCATCATGTAATGCTACTAAAAGGCCTCTCCATGGAGTACACAGGCAATTACAGCCATTAGCATGTTAGTCTATTATAAAGGATGTTAGAGGTTGTTTCTACTAAGCTTACATATCTCTTTAAATCTAGTTCATAAAAGGTCATTGCAGAACACTACTGCAAACCACTACTGCAGACCTATTTTTGCTTTCTGTAGTTTTGATATTTCATAGGCTTATTAATGCCTAAAGGGACAGTTCACCCCAAAATCAAAAACTATTTTCTCTTTTACCGTGCAATACCTGCCAATCGTATCACCGTGCAGAAGGAAGTGTGCATCTACTGCTAGCTCACCTAGCACCACCGAGCTAGTTAATTTTAGTGCTCAACCAAGGAGGACGCTATTAAGGTTTGTATCCATGAGTTTGTATCCATGAGTAGATGCATGCTTCCTTCTGTGGGTGATACGGTTGGCAGGTGTAGTTTGGTAGAAAGAAAATAGTCACTATCACTCATGGACAAGAGGGTCGTGCTGACAGCACAAGATGTCAACTTTAATGGCGTCCTCTTTGGTTTAGCTGTAACATTAGCTAGCTGAGTGTTGCTAGGTGAACTAGCAGTAGATGCACACTTCCCTCTGTGCGATTACACAGTGGTGGGTGTAGTTCGGTAGAAAAAAGTAGTCCCTACTACTTATAGCAAGAGGACATGTGCTTATGACAGTGCAAAATGGCACAAGCACGAAGCTCACAATGTCATGCGCACGAGCCTCTCATCCATGAGTAGATACACTCTTCCTTCTGCTGGTGATACAGTGGTGGGTGTAGTTTTGTAGAAAGAAAATAGTCCCTACTACTCAGGGAATAGGGGCTCTTACTCAGGACAGCACAAGATGTCAACTTTAATGGCATCCTCTTTGGTTGAGCTGTAACATTAGCTAGCTGAGTGTTGCTAGGTGAACTAGCAGTAGATGCACGCTTCCTTCTGCATGGCAGTACTGTTGGTGGGTATACCTCAATAGAAAGAAAATAGTCCCTATTTCTTTTGGCAAGAGGACTTATGCTTGTGACAGAACCATTAATGGTGTCCTTATTGGCTGAGCTGTAACATTAGCTGGCTCATTGGTGCTAGGTGAGCTACGTAGCAGTAGATGCATGCTTCCTTCTGCGTGGCAATACAGTTGGTGGGTGCAGTTTTGTAGAAAGAAAATGTTGCCTACATGCTCACAACAGGGACTGTGGATTATCTTGAGTAACTGGGTCATGATTTCTGGAGAGAGGCATTGCTTTTGAGTTTTTCAAATGTATTCTTTCAGTGCTTTGAGCACCACAAGCCTGGTGCAATTTAGTTCCATCATATTTGAGAGAGGGCAGACATCTCTACAGCTGATATCTCCAACACTCTGCAACTCTGCAACTCATACCAAAACAATCTAGCTTGATAAATTGCACTAAAGATAAGAAAAAAAAAATCTATTTCTGATATTGGGGTGAGCTGCCCCTTTAAATAGTGAGCTGTACTGTAATAACATTAGCAGAAATGTGTGTTTGTTATGGTCAAACCCAGCAGAGCAAGTCAAAAGGGGGAAAATGAGCTCCAATCTGTTCTCAGATGTCACTAATCTGGTCAAAACTAGAATATTCTTTCAGTCCACAGACAGTCTGGTATAAATAACTTGAACACGAGTTGTCTCCATTTAAGGTGGTTGGTTGGAAACTGGGAAAAAAAAGAGACAGATTATCATCCAAAGCGGAGTGACCTCTGGCTGTGTGCCTCTCTCACTATCTAACTGCCTTTAACTTTATTTGGCTGTCGACTTGAAAGAGTCTTGCTGGGCTGGCTGCGACTGTGGACACACACACACACTAACACACACCCTCGTACACACAGAGATATCCTCCCATATGGCATCATTTAAAACTCCTGGCAACTAATGTTTGTGTTTATCAGGACAACAAAGCCCACTCCTGGACCACAATGGAAAGGACCTAAAAAGGTTCCTGTTTAATTTAGCAAACATGCTAACAATTCATTCCACGGCTATTATTGCAGTGATAGGGGTCACTAGAGGTCATGGCTGGACTGGGCACTGGCTTATATTTAGCCCACATTGTGAACACTTGTCTCTGTCCAAAGCCTTGATAGCGAACCAACCATTGCTCCCATTTGATACAGGCCTCGTGTTAGGTGCTTCAAGTTAATCCTCTGATAAGGAATTACTACTCCTATTATGAATTAATAAGTGGATTAGTCTTGTTAAAAGCCCGTAAATAGTCGAGCTGCCTCCGTAGCAGCATGAGCAGAGCTTTATCCTTGATCCCTGGTTGTGAGTGTACGTGAAAGTGGGCGCTACGTATTCATATCAGAGAGGGGAGAAAAAAATTCACCTGAAGTTCAATTATTCAACTCATTGAATTCATTATTCAGTATTGTTAAAATATAGAGGATCTTCCCTTTGCAGGAGTTATTATTTTGTCAGGCGGAGGATCCCAAGAAACTAAATTTGCGTAGGATTCTTAAAAAAGTACTTTAATTTGTATTGTGCGGAGCTATCAGTCATTTCGAAAGAGGAAGTGTCATGTAATTTTGGAACAAAATTATTCATGTTTAATTGAAAAAAGCTACTATATTGGAGTTCTTACCAGCGCTTCCTGGCAGGTCTGCTCTCGTTAGCGGAGTATGTGAAACAGCAGAGTGAAGACCTGTTCTATGTATAGTGTGAAAGTGCATAACACCGGCCCCTTTTTGGATTTAGTATTCCCTGCAATTCCTGTTATTCACGCTGCCTGCCAATGAGTCCACACTTCTGGGACGCGGCTCTGACCTGCAGAACAACAAGCAGTGTGTGTGTGGGTGTAAGTGTGAGATTCTTGGGTGGTGTGGAGTCGAAGGGGGGCAGTCATGGAGGAGGTAATGTTGATGGTGATGGTAATGACTATGAGCAGAAATAGCTGGGGCTGCTCTGTTCGCCGGGGCAGATGGATGAGTTATTGCATGAACGCCGGGGCACGTGTGCGGTAGCGGTCCCAAACAACAAGATCAAACTCAAACACATACATGCACACATGCTTGTTCCCTCTGTAATGGTGACCCGCTGTAGAGGTCAGCGGTGTTAGCACTCAGCTCTCTGGGCCCCGGTCATAATAACGATGAAAAATGGCCCCGTGGCACATGGCCTCTACCTCTGTGTGTGTGCGCGAGGGCAGCTTGGGTTTGTATGTTTGTGTATGTGTTCCATTTAACCATCCTCGTCTCCCTCCCTGCGCACACCTCCCTCTTCCCGCTCTCCGCCTGCGTCCGAGCTTGAACTCGCTATGGGAAAATGGGAAACAATCAGAGGCAAATTGCCACGCCGCCGCTGCCCGCCACACACAAGTGGAAGGGGAAGTGCCGCGTGCTCTCACAGGGCGCTCGCTGACGGTTAACGAACAGCAGCTCGCTGATTGATGCGAGGCAGAAATGATACACACTGATAGCGCTGTGTCTGTTTCAGTCCCCTGAAAGATAGATTGAGAGCGAGCGCTGCTGCGCGAGTCGGGGACGACGCCTTTTGCAAAGCATCTGGCAGCGGGGCCCTCGAAATGTATTCATGGAACCATTCACATTGACTGTAGCGCAGTTTAAAGTACTTCTGGAAATAGCCTGGAAAGACAAGCAGTCACAACAATGCATGGCTGCTGCCAACTCACTTGTAGCAGCGGTGCATTGTGTAAAGCAGACTCACTACACACTGTTGTTTTCTATTTGCAACGTAATGGAGTGAAAAAATAACTCTGGCAAACTGGCTCCCCAGGTTAAGAGTGGTCCAGCATGAAATCTGTTAGCAGCAATGATGAGTATCAACATTGTTTTCAGGCCAGGAGTTGCCACGTCAGCGCCCACCTAATGGAGAGGTGCTGCACAAATTGACAGACAGACAGGGTAAAGGTTGAAAAAGTCAGCGTACAGGTGTGTGTGAGACAGACGGAGCGGGGTTTTTCTGCTGATTGGCAATTTGATGTCCAGTTTTGTTGAGCTCTGCTGTTCCACGCCAGGTAGGTTTGCTGTGAGCTTACCTCGCTTTGGCTAACGACTCTCACCTCGTCTGCCTGTTTCCCTTATCGCAACGGATAATGGAGGAAATCTGCCTGGATGACAGGGCCGATGTAATGAGGTGATTTATGTGTGTGTGTGCACATCTGTACGGGGTGTATTCACGGGTATAAGCATGACAGCTTGTGTTTATTTACTTGTGTGTGCCAGTATGTGTGAGAGAGATTTAACGAGTGGGAAAGACGATAATAAACATGCGCACATGTGACAGACAACATACCTTTTCATTGTTTTGTCTTCTGAGGAATTCAGCCTGATTTATTCCTCTCAATTATACATCAATGAACTCTCTCTGTGTCTCTGTCTCTGTTGCTCTCTCTAACTGCTGACAGGTAGCACCTGTCCTGCCCACTATGGCCAGATGGACAATGCCCTAGTGCACCTGCCCCTCTTGGTGGCACTACCTGCTTTGAGCCAAGCCTCAGTGCTGGCACCTGAACATGCACACACACACAGTTGGAGCCCATGGAGAGCCCCTTTCCCAACTTGGCAGGGTTTAGTCTGGTGTATACTGTTGCATTTGCAAGCATGTACAGTACAGTAAATCAAGGTGCAGCTTTGCTTTAGGAAGTGGAAGAGAAACCGTAAAGGTCGGGGTTGTGCAACCAGAGGGGAAAATATGCATATTAACCTAGCATTGTGTACTGAATATTACATTTAGTTTCAACACTAAATGTTAAAAGTTGCTGCCAGGCTGGCAACAAGGCATCAGCTTTTGGTTGCCAAAACTGAAAATATGGCTGACATTTTTAGTCACCTTATATTCTGAATACCGTAAAACTTCAAATAAACACCTGTCTCAATTAGACGCCTGGTTTGGTTGCCAAGTAGTAGTAGCATTTTTTTAAGAGGTTCTTCGGATGTATAAAATTGGGTTGTTGGCTACCTCAAATTACATGTCCATTCCTCGATTACCCTGTAAGTTATTCATATTCCTGTCTGTAAGGGTCCTCAGATCAAAAGAATCAAAAGGGTTTTTCCATAAAAAATTAATCCAAAGTGTGAGTATTGTTTTAAGGATAAAGTGGTGTTGTGTCTGTACGCTGAGTGCTCACTCTCTCACTTTCTGATGTGCTTTGTGTCAGACCTAGATTAAATAACTGATTCATAATTGATATGTTATCTGGAGCCTATTTTTTAAACAAGTCATATTCATACCAGTTTAAATAAACAATCGGGTCATATTTACTGATCTTTGCTGAGCAGCAGCTTTGAGTGAAAGGACTTAAAGGCCTGTCCCAAATATAGGCCCACTGATTTCAGTGATATAAGCAAATAAAAGCCTGGGCTACTAATTGAAGTGCAAAGGTTATTATGATATAATGCAGTTACTCGTCAACGTAATAACGAATTTGTGACATAAAAGAATGTTAAAAAGCTAATTTACCATTTGGGAAATGTGAAAACTGGGCTAATACAGATGGACAAATATTTATCACAAATACCACTAGCAGGGTGTAAAAAACAAAAAACAGGAAATGGCTAAGTAAACGGGAACTGCGCATTGGTCCAACAGCCCATTGGTCCGACATCCCATTGTTCCGACCATATTAAACTCATTGTTCCGAAGTCCGTTCCGAAATCATCATGATGCCCTGTGGTTAAGGTCTGGTTAGGTTTAGGCACAAAAACCACTTGGTTAGGGTCAGGAAAAGATCATGGTGTGATCACGCACCATACGCCCGCCGCGAGCCGTTCAGCACTGCGGACAGTCGGACTAATGGGATGTCGGACCAATGACATGGACCCAAGTAAACAGTCTCCAACATCCTATGAATGGATAGAAATAGTGAAGGAAATTTATGTATGGAAATATTGTTTTTCCTCATGCCCAGACATGCCACTAAAAATATATATATTTTTTAATTTTTTTTATGTTTCATTTTTTGGTGAATTGTGCTTTATTCTGCTTGCTTTTAAGACACACAGAATGGACTATTATTAATACATGGAAGATTTCTTCCCTCTTAAAAATACCGGACTTTCCTTGAATCAAAGTTATAGCTCATAAGGCCCTTAGTGAAGTGAAAGGATGATCATGGACATAAGGGATCTATTAACCTTGATACTACAATGTAACCTTACTTCTTTTTCTTTTTCGGTTTTACACAATGTTAAGCATTTCACCTTCACCTAAGATGTTCCTGCCCATTGTCCTTGTTTTTTTTT